>NC_048589.1:16822031-16904531 GCF_013265735.2 Oncorhynchus mykiss | reverse complement strand
CAGTGTTGTATTTTGAGACAGACTTGAATAAGCTAAGTAGCCAATAGGCAGACGGTAGCATAATGTGTCTGATTTTCTGTAATAATGGTATGGGAATAATAACACATTTTTATTTTGTAAAGTGGTTTCCTGCATCAAACAAGACAACAAAATGTTCAGTCACCTCCTGCTCTGAAGAATAAATCAAATCAAACTGAATTTGTCACATGCACCCAATACAACAAGTGAAGATCATACCATGAAATGCTTTCTTACAAGCCCTTAACCAACAGTGCAGTTCAAGAAGATTTAAGAAAACATTTACCAAATAAACTAAAGTAACACAATAATCAAAAGTAACACAATAAAATAACAATAACGAGGCTATATGCAGGGGGTACTGGTACCGAGTCAGTGTGCGGGAGTACAGGTTACGTGAAGTAATATGTACATGTAGGTAGGGGTGAGATGGCTATGCATTGATTAGAAACAGCGAGTAGCAGCAGTGTACAAAACAAATGGGGGGGGGGGGGCAATGTAAATAATCCGGTGGCCATTTGATTAATTGTTTCATTGTTCAGAGTCTTATGGCTTGGGGGTAGAAGCTGTTAAGGAGCCTTTTGGTCCTAGACTTGGCGCTCCTGTACCGCTTGCCGTGCGATAGCAGAGAAAACAGCCTATAACTTGGGTGACTGGAGTCTCTGACAATTTTATGGGCTTTCCTCTGACACCTCCTTATTATATAGGTCCTGGATGTCAGGAAGCTTGGCCCCAGTGATGTACTGGGCCGTACGCACTACCCTCTGTAGCGCCTTACGGCCAGATGCCGAGCAGTTGTCATACCAGGCGGTGATGCAACCAGTCAGGATGCTCTCGATGGTGCAGCTGTAGAACGTTTTGAGGATCTGGGGACCCATCTGCGGACCCAAATCTTTTCAGTCTCCTGAGGGGGAAAAGTTTTTGTCGTGCCCTCTTCACAACTGTGTTGGTGTGTTTGGACCATGACAGTTCGTTGGTGATGTGGACACCAAGGAACTTGAAACTCTCGACCCGCTCCACTACAGCCCGTTGATGTTAATGGGGGCCTGTTCGACAAGTGGATAAGCAGGTTAATGTCAAGCCCTCATGGAATGTAGGCCTACATTGAACACCACACAATGGCTGCTACTGTAGGCTGAATGATAGAACTGCTATTTCCATGTTAACATTTTATGTGATGCATTTTCTATATAGTTTTTTATGGTAGGCCACTCTGGTAGGCCTACATTATGATCAAATAGCCACAGTAGCCTACAGCCATGTGCGTCGGAAGTTGCACAGTATTTTCACAAGGTTCAGCTAAGCAGACCTGAAATTTGCTCAGCACCCAAAAAATGTAAAGGGAACATTGTTTGGCACCCTGGCTGCCTATTGTAGGCGTTGTTGTTGGAGAAGACAACGCAAGAAAAATGATATATTTTGAAGAAAAAGAACAAGAAGTGAAAATAAAAGCTATAAAGAAGACTTCACTGAGAGAGGAGGTGGAGGAAGGGGAGAGAAGCCACAGAGAGATGAGAAGAGAAGAGGAATACAAATGAGAGGAAGAAGAAGTGGGAGAAGGAGAAAGTACAATTTGATGAGCGAGAAGTAAACTGAGAGGAAATGGGGAGGAGATGAGTGGTGAGTTAGAGTACGAAAGAGGGAGAGGGAGCTCTGAAGACAAAGGGGATATAGGGAGAGAGCGAGAGAGAAAGAGGGAGAGAGGCGTACTCAGTGAAGGAGCCTGAGACTCCCCGGCACATCCATGACCTAGATTCCTGTTTTTCCCCAGATTCCACTCTCTCATGAATGTTTGACTACACCTCCGACAATAGCTGTATTTACAGGAAACGCTTTCTAAATTACAAACCGTGGGAGCAGCAAAAGGCAATCCATTCTAGATGGAGTAAATATGGAGGGGAAATGTATTTGAAAATTCTCACACCCAACGGAGAGGTCCTTCTGGACTCTGGAAGAAAGAAAGCAGACAATGCAGAGACTTAACAAGCACAAACACACACACACACACACACACACACACACACACACACACACACACACACACACACGCCAGGGTAACTGCTGATTAAACACATCACCAGACACATATTACCGGTGTGTCGGTGAGTAGCTTCTCAATGTGAAAAATGTGTACCACTTTGGTGGTGCTTGAGATATTTCAACCTAGGCTAATAGCTTGTTGACGGGACGCAAGCACGTACACTCCACATACCCACTGACGCATCCATAACAATTTAATTGTTGCTGTACGATTGAAACAATCAGTATGGTGGTCCACCCCTCCCCTCCCCAATACATTCTACCATCCCCCCCCTCCCCTCAGTCCCAAACCATGGCATGGCAAATCTTACTAGTGCATTAGTCGTTGTCATGGGCTTAGATAAGCCTTCAGTGGTGTTGCTATGGTAACCGTTCTGGGGATTCAAGCCTGACTCTGCAGCCACCAAAGAGAGAGAGGAGAGAGGGGGGGGGGGGGGCCTTAGACACCAGACAACAAAATGACGGCAAGATTAAACAGAGAGGGACGTGACTGAATCACATCTATCAGAGGGCAACAAAGGAATCTGGGAAAGTGTAAACAAAGTCACACTATTTTTCTCTCTCTATATTTTTCTTTTTTTCATTCTTTCCCTGGCACACACTGAAAACAGGCACATACAAACACACAGCTGTTAATCCCATTCTAGTAACCAGAGAGAACTGGTTCAGAGGTGGTAATCTCCAAAAAGCCCAATTTTTGGCGGCTGTGTGACAGCTGGCTCCAAGTGGAACAATCCAGCCAGCCATTACAGGCCCCCATTTTGAATCGACTGCCCAAATCAAGGGAGAAAGACACTTTCTAAACAAACAGCAACAACACTGTGACAGAAACAAACAAAAAACAATGAATTACCCCATTGGCAAATGCATGTAGGGCCAGGAGGAGAAGTAGAGGAGGCCATCTTGCTTAAGACAGATAGACATAGGCTATACTACAATTCTATTATTTATTTATTTTTAATTCACCTTTATTTAATCAGGTAGGCCAGTTGAGAACAAGTTTTCATTTTCAACTGCGACCTGGCCAAGATAAAGCAAAGCAGTGCGACACAAACAACAGCACAGAATTACACATGGAATAAACAAACATACAGTCAATAACACAATAGAAAAGGTCTATATACAGTGTGTGCAAATAGCGTAAGTCAATAAATAGGCCATAGTAGCGAAGTAATTACAATTCAGCAAATTAACACTGGAGTGATAGATGTGCAGATGATGATGTGCAAGCAGAAAAAGCGGTGTGCAAAAGAGCAAAAAAGTAAATAAAAGCATTATGGGGATGAGATAGGTAGTTGGATGGGCTATTTCCAGATGGGCTGTGTAAAGCTGCAACGATCGGTAAGCTGAGGTAGATATAAGTCTCCAACTTCAGCGATTTTTGCAATTCATTTCAGTCATTGGCAGCAGAGAACTGGAAGGAAAGGCGGCCGAAGGGGGTGTTGACTTTGGGGATGACCAGTGAGATATACCTGCTGGAGCGAGTGCTACTGGGGGTGTTGTTATGGTGACCAGTGAGCTGAGATAAGGTGGAGCTTTACCTAGCATAGACTTATAGATGACCTGGAGCCAGTGGGTCTGGCAACGAATATATAGCGAGGGCCAGCTGACGAGAGCATACAGGTTGCAGTGGTGGGTGGTATATGGGGCTTTGGTGACATAACGGATGATGGCACTGTGATAGACTGCATCCAGTTTGCTGAGTAGAGTGTTGTAGGTTAATTTGTAAACAACATTCCCGAAGTCGAGGCTCGGTAGGATAGTCAGTTTTACGAGGGTATGTTTGACAGAGTGAGTGAAGGAGGCTTTGTTGCGAAATAGGAAGCCGATTCTAGATACAATTTTTGATTAGAGATGTTTAATATGAGTCTGGAAGGAGAGTTTACAGTCTAGCCAGACACCTAGGTATTTGTAGATGTCCACATATTCTAAGTCAGAACCGTCCAGAGTAGTGATGCTAATCGGGCAGGTGGGTGCGGGCAGCGATCGGTTGAAAAGCATGCATTTAGTTTTACTAGTATTTAAGAGCAGTAGGAGGCCACGGAAGGAGTGTTGTATGGCATTGAAGCTCGTTTGGAGGTTTGTTAACACAGTGTCCAAAGAAGGGCCAGATGTATACAGAATGGTGTCATCTGCATAGAGGTGGATCAAGGAATCACCCGCAGCAAGAGCGACATAGTTGATATACACAGAGAAAGGAGTCGGTCCGAGAATTGAACCCTGTGGCACCCATAGAGACTGCCAGAGGTCCGGACAACAGGCCCTCCAGTTTGACACACTGAACTCTATCTGGGAAGTAGTTGGTGAACAAGGCGAGTCAGTCATTTGAGAAACCAAGGCTGTTGAGTCTGCCGATAAGAATATGGTGATTGACAGAGTCAAAAGCCTTGGCCAGGTTGATGAAGACGGCTGCACAGTACTGTCTTTTATCAATGGCGGTTATGATATCTTTTAGTACCTTGACCGTGGCTGAGGTACACCCGTTAGCAGCTTGGAAACCGGATTGCACAACGGAGAAGGTACGGTGGGATTCGAAATGGTCAGTGATCTGTTTGTTGGCTTTCAAAGACTTTAGAAAGGCAGGACAGGATGGAAATAGGTCTATAACAGTTTTGGTCTAGAGTGGCTATGTGGCTTTCATAGTTGAGGGTTGCTTCATTACCTCCAATATGGTTTATTTATCCCTCCCCTGAAATCAAGATGTTTTTCAACATTCATAGTCCAGATCTGGAATCTGACATGATAATATTTATCTTAATAAATTTCCCTCTCTCTGACACAGTGAGACATATAGAGCTACACTACTCTTCTCTTTTCTCTGGTCCAGTACTCCTCCTTCTCCTTCCCACCCCATCCCCCTCTCATGGAGGCCTAGTCCCCCACCACAGTAGTCTGGCTAGCTCGATAGACCAAATCATTCTTTCTACCCCCTGCCCTCCAGTTGCTACGGAAACGGTGTGTGTGGCGCTGCCGGGGGATTGGTTGCCGGGTGTGAGGCTCTTTCCAATCAAACCTGTTACTGGGGCATGGGGCCCCCTCTATCAGAGAAGAGGGGGTTGGGGGGTGGGGGTGAGAGTGAGAGTGGGGGATAAAGAGAGAGTATGGGGAAAGAAAGCATGGGTGTAGAGGGAGAGAAAAAGGAGAGAAAGAGAGAGAGGGAAGGAGAGAGACAGAGACATAGAGGGAGAGAGAGGGGGATAGAGGGAGAGAGGCACATCATGGCAGAAGGAAGTCCCTGTGTATCTAGTCCTGGCTTGACATTGAGAAACTACGCCCTAATAAGACTAACAGGCTTCCTGCAGCCTTACATTAACAAGCTGTCCCTCACCTCAGCCTTTCACTGTCTCTCTCCATAGGAGAGTGAATAAGCTTCATTGGTGTTGCTCATTGATAAGCTACTGTGGTTCTGTTCAGAAAGCTAAAACACAACTTCAAACTAATGTTATCCTGGTAGTGATGCCTATAGTGATGTAATGGATTGAGGGTGTCTCATTAACCCCTCTGTGCTTTAATCATCTTTACCTATCCTCTACCAAGGACGCAACTAGACAGTCCATTCTCTGCATCTGTCTTCCACACCTCCATACCAGTCAGTGACACTGCTACTGTAACAGGAACCTTCCTGGTTTGATCATGATGTCATGGGCAAAGGGAACAGAGTTGTCCTGTTACGGTCCAGACTTCTTGTCTTTGTCTCAGGACTGATTACATCGTCTTGGAGCCTAGGCCAGCTACAGCGTGCTGGGCCACAGCCAGACATGTTTCCGAACCATCTCTCTCTGTCTCACAAACTAACAACAGAGACAGAGAGACTGATCATTTAGTGCAACAACTCACTGAGCTCAAATGGGACAAAGAACAACCAGATCAGGCCTATCCCGTTGAATACCGAAGCCCAGTAGAATTCTAGTTGTGGGGAGTATATTCACTGGGCAAAAACAATTCCCAATAGCTTATAGACAAATGTGAACTAGCTGGTGAGACTTTGCCACCATGCAGTGACAACTTCCCTGATATCGAATAGCCAACTGTTACTGGAGTGTAAACAAGCTATTTTGTTTCACAAACAATGCAAATGCGATGCTCTTCAGCCATTAGACTTCATGGCAAAATACTTCTGTCTGCATACTTACAGTACCATGGTAAAACCAGCAAATCACATATCTGTGATATTGGTTAGTATTATATAATTCTGTATGTTCTGTTTGCTTAGAATCTGTCCATTCCACTGCGGGGCAGAACAAAGTGTTACTTGGGATGCATTTCCATCCATCAGCCATCTGGATGCCCCTGGAGGAGCATGTTCTGCTACAGCCCGTATCATGTTGTTCATGATCGGAGGTCTGTCAGGATCAGAGGAGGAATAGAGAGACCCTGCTGTGTGAAGACACTGTCTGTACTCATCCTGGTGTAATGTCTCTGTGTGTCTGTCTATCTGTCACTTTTTTATTTCTGCCTGTCTCTCTACCACTGTCTCAGAACCGGTCTCTGTCTCTCTTCCTGTCTTCTCCGAATACCTTTAGAGCCACACCTCATCATACCCACTTTCTCTCCCTCTCCCTCTCTCTCCACAAGGAACACCACAGCCAATGGTGGGAGAGAGAGAGGGGGAGAGACAGGGGGAGCGATATGAAAGAGAGAAATAGAAAGAGGGGAAGACAAACAGAGAAGGAAAGACAGACAGACAGACAGACAGACAGACAGACAGACAGACAGACAGACAGACAGACAGACAGACAGACAGACAGACAGACAGACAGCGAGAGAGAGATAGGAGAGAGAGAGAGAGAGAGAGAGAGATAGAGATAAATAGATGCCAATTAACCGTTCACTAAGCCCCACCCCAGAATTTTGGGAAATCAATTGCAGAGCTCCAATAGTAGGGCTGTTGCGGTGACCGTATTACCGCCACACTGGCGGTCACGATTAATGAAGGCAGTCAAATTGCACTTGACCGTTTAGTCACGGTAATTAGGCTTCTCCAAGCTCTGATGTTGCTGATGGTCATTACTATCCTACCAAACTTGCTAACTACCTGGTACTCGGCACTCTATTGTCCCTCTAATCACTCTAACATCAATGCAAATGTAATCCAAAATCTAATCAAACACTTCATGAGAGCCCATGAGCTCACGTTGCGGAATATTTCTATAGGCTATGCAATTGCACGAGAAAACAGAGAGATGGCCTCTATTAAAAAGAGGAGTATCCCATTAGTTTTCTATAGACTAGGCCTACTATTTTTATTTCTGAACTATCCTAATATTAAGCACATGGTTTATCTTTACAACAGGAGTATAGCCTACCTGGCTGGCATGACAATTAACCTTGGGAAAAGCATCCTCCATTCCCTATTTAAGTGCATGACATGTATTTTTTTCTCCTCCCCCTGTTTCGAGACAGGTGAATATAATGGTCCATTCTCAATCAAACATTTTTTCACACGTATATTATTTAGCATATTTAAAGACAATATTAACTCAAGAATAGTCTGATGGGTGACAATATTAGCCTATAACTTGTGTGTCACGAGTCCGACCGAGGGTGTTTCCCTTTCCCGGGCAGGTGGCGCTCGGCGGTCGTCGTCATCGGCCTATTAGCTGCCACTGATTGTTTTTCCTCCCCCTCCTTGTATGTTGAGTGGTAGCACCTGTGTATGTTTAATTAGTTTGTCTTTATTAGACAGCCGGCCCGCCTGGTTGTTGTGCGGGATTATTTCTATGTAACCTTCGGCTCTGTGGTATAGGCACGTGTTAGTGCCCGGTCGGGATTGTTTCCCATTGTACATTTTGATTCCCTGTGTTTTGGGAACGTAACTTTTGTGAGCACCCTGTGGTGCGTTGGTGCGATTAAAAGACGTGCAGCATTGAACTCTCTGTCTCCTGCATTTGACTCCACACCCACGACACCCGGAGCATTACAGAATCCCGCACCTATCAAATTGAATGGAGTCAGCAGGAGCAGCAGCCAACCCTCTCCCATCGATGGAGGAACGGGTTCTCCACCACACCACCGTCCTTCATCGGATCGGATCCGCGATGGATCAAGTGATGGAGAGAATGGACAGATGGGAGAGGAGTGGGCTCCTCTCTCCACCTTCGGCACCCACGGTTCCGTACTCCCCATCTCCCGACTCCAGCACCCTCCGTCTGACGCTACCGAGGGCTTATGATGGAGCGGCGGCGGGTTGCCAGGGGTTTCTGCTTCAGCTGGAGCTATACCTGGCCACCATCAGACCCACTCCCTCAGGAGCAGAGAGGGTGAGTGTCCTCATCTCCTGCCTCACGGGTCGTGCCCTGGAGTGGCCCAGACTCAGCGCGGGAGCACTACCCAGAGTTTTCCCGCGGGAGAACGACTATTTCACCTCAGGCAGGAGAGGAGGAGCGCCCAGGATTACGCGCTGGAGTTCCGGACCTTGGCAGCCGGATCTGGGTGGAACGACAGGGCCCTTATGGACCACTACAGGTGTAGTCTCCGAGAGGACGTCCGCCGGGAGTTAGCGTGTCGGGACACCACTCTGTCACTGGATCAGCTGATTGACATGTCCATTCGACTGGATAATCTGCTGGCTGCCCGCGGGCGTTCAGAGAGGGTCCTGTGAGTTCCACCACCCAGCCCCTCCGCTCCCATTCCGATGGAGTTGGGAGGGGCTGCGCCGAGGGGTACCGGAGGAGGAGCCCTTCCCTGCACCAACTGTGGTCGGAGAGGACACATGTCTGATCGGTGCTGGGGGGGTCCGTCTGGGAGTAGAGATGGCAGGCGGAACGCTTCTCGGTCACCCCAGGTGAGTCAGCATCAAACTCACCCAGAACCCTCTGTTGGCCACATGTTTGTCTTAACTTTTTTCCTTCGCTTTTTTCCCTCTTCCCAGCATAGGGCGCTAGTCGATTCAGGCGCAGCTGGGAACTTTATGGATCGCGGACTCGCCCTTAAGTTAGGGGTTCCGCTGGTGCCGATAGATTCTCCTTTCCCCGTGCACTCCCTAGAGTGCCATTAGGGTCAGGGATGGTCAGGGAGACCACGTCCCACTGGACATGGTGATGCAGGGGAATCATAGGGAGCGTATCAGTTTCTTTATTATTGATTCGCCTGCGTTTCCAGTGGTGCTGGGGACTCCCTGGCTGGCCCGGCACAATCCTAAAATTTCGTGGAGACAGGGGGTTCTCCAGGGGTGGTCAGAGGAGTGTTCTGGAAGGTGTTTGGGAGTTTCCATCGGTGCCACGTCGGTGGAGAGTCCAGACCAGGGTTCCACGGTGTGCATTCCCCCCGAGTATGCCGATTTGGCAATCGCTTTCAGTAAAGTGAAAGCGACTAAATTACCACCTTATCGACCGGGAAGGGATTGTACGATAGATCTCCAGGTAGACGCTGCGCTTCCCAAGAGTCACGTGTACCCGCAGTCCCAGGAGGAGACGTTGGCAATGGAGACATATGTCACGGAGGCGCTGGGACAGGGGTACATTCGGTCCTCCATTTCACCCGTCTCCTCGAGTTTCTTTTTTGTGAGGAAAAAGGAGGGAGGTTTGCGTCCGTGTATGTATAGAGGTCAAAACGCCATCACAGTGGGGTATAGTTACCCTCTACCTCTCATCGCTACGGCGGTGGAATCGTTCCACAGAGCGCAGTTCTTCACAAAACTGGATCTCAGGAGCGCGTATAGTTTGGTGCGTATTCGGAAGGGAGACGAGTGGAAACCCGCATTTAGTACTACATCAGGCCACTATGAGTACCTCGTCATGCCGTATGGGTTAAAAAATGCTCCAGCCGTTTTTCAATCCTTTGTAGACGAGATTCTCAGGGACCTGCAGGCAGGGAGTGGTTGTTTATATCGATGACATTCTGATCTACTCGGCCACTCACACCGCACATGTGTCTCTGGTGCGCAAGGTGCTTGGTAGACTGCTGGAGCATGACCTATACGTCAAGGCTGAGAAATGCGTGTTCTCTAAACGAGCCGTCTCTTTTCTGGGATATCGCATTTCCACCTCGGGGGTAGTGATGGAGGGTGACCGCATTAGGGCCGTGCGTAATTGGCCGACTCCGACCACAGTAAAGGAGGTGCAGCGGTTTCTGGGTTTTGCCAACTACTACCGGAGGTTTATCCGGGGTTTTGGCCAGGTAGCGGCTCCCATCACCTCACTGCTGAAGGGGGGCCCGGTGCATTTGCAGTGGTCAGCAGAGTCCTGGAGCATTCAACAAGGTGAAGGCGCTGTTTACTGATGCGCCCGTGTTGGCGCATCCGGACCCCTCTCTAGCATCCATAGTGGAGGTGGACGCGTCCGAGGCTGGGGTGGGTGCCGTGCTATCACAGCGCTCGGGTACGCCACCAAAACTCCGCCCCTGCGCTTTCTTCTCAAGGAAGCTCAGCCCAGCAGAGCGTAACTATGATGTGGGGGACCGGGAGTTGCTAGCAGTGGTTAGAGCTCTGAAGGTGTGGAGACACTGGCTTGAGGGGGCTAAACACCCCTTTCTCATCTGGACCGACCACCAGAATCTGGAGTATATTCGGGCAGCTAGGAGACTTAACCCACGTCAGGCAAGGTGGGCCATGTTCTTCACCCGGTTCCGGTTTACTTTGTCTTATAGACCGGGCTCCCAGAACATGAAGGCTAACGCACTGTCCCACCTTTATGACACGGAGGATGGGTCCACCGAACCTACTCCCATCCTTCCCGCCTCGAAGCTGGTAGCCCCAGTGGTATGGGAGGTGGACTCGGACATCGAGCGGGCGTTACGGGCTGAACCCGCGCCTCCTCAGTGTCCAGCGGGGCGAAGGTACGTGCCGCTTGGTGTTCGGGACAAACTGATTCGGTGGGCTCACGTCCTACCCTCCTCGGGTCACCCTGGGATGACGAGGACAGTGGGGAGCCTTCAGGGGAGGTATTGGTGGCCTACGTTGGCTAAGGACGTTAAGGGTTATGTCTCCTCCTGTTCAGTGTGCGCTCAGAGTAAGGCTCCTAGGCACCTTCCTAGAGGGAAGCTACAACCCCTCCCCGTTCCACAGCGGCCATGGTCACATCTGTCCATAGATTTCCTAACCGATCTCCCGCCGTCTCAGGGGAACACCACGGTTCTAGTGATTGTGGATCGGTTCTCTAAGTCCTGCCGTCTCCTCCCGTTGCCCGGTATCCCTACAGCCCTACAGACTGCGGAGGCGTTATTCACCCATGTCTTCCGGCACTACGGGGTGCCGGAGGACACCGTTTTTGATCGGGGCCCCCAATTCACGTCCCGGGTATGGAGAGCGTTCATGGAACGCTTGGGGGTCTCTGTCAGCCTGACCTCCGGTTATCACCCCGAGAGTAATGGGCAGGTGGAGAGAGTGAACCAGGAGGTGGGTAGGTTTCTGCGGTCGTATTGCCAGGATCGGCCAGGGGAGTGGGCACGATACATTCCCTGGGCTGAAATGGCTCAGAACTCACTACGCCACTCCTCTACTAACGTGTCCCCTTTTCAGTGTGTGTTGGGGTACCAGCCGGTCCTGGCACCATGGCATCCGAGCCAGACCGAGGCTCCTGCGGTGGAGGAATGGGTACAGCGCTCCAAGGAGACCTGGAGGGCCGTCCAGGAATCTCTACGACAGAAGAGGAGTGCTGACCGCCACCGCAGTGAGGCCCCCGTGTTTGTACCGGGGGACAGGGTCTGGCTCTCGACCCGAAACCTACCTCTCCGCTTGCCCTGCCGGAAGCTGGGTCCGCAGTGTGTAGGGCCCTTTAAAGTCCTGAGGAGAATAAACGAGGTGTGTTATCGATTACAACTCCCTTCCTATTATCGTATTAACCCCTCGTTTCATGTGTCTCTCCTCAGGCCGGTGGTAGCTGGTTCCCTGCAGGACAGTGAGGTACCGGAGGTCCCCCCCCCCCCCCCCCCCGCTGGACATTGAGGGGTCCGGGCGTACACGATCCGGGCCATTCTGGACTCAAGACGCCGGGTGAGGGGCCTGCAGTACCTCGTGGACTGGGAGGGGTACGGTCCGGAGGAGAGGTGCTGGGTACCGGTGGGGGACATCTTGGATCCCTCCATGTTGAGGGATTTCCATCGCCTCCATCCGGATCGCCCTGCGCCTCGTCCTCCGGGGCGACCTCGAGGCCGGTGTCGGCGCACGTTTAAATCAATTGCCTTGCACAAATGGAAATGGAAAACTAAATAATGAAACGTTAATTATACAGTTGAAGTCAGAAGTTTGCATACACCTTAGCCAATTACTTTTAAACTCAGTTGTTCACAATTACTGACATTTATTCCTAGTAAAAATTCCCTGTCTTAGGTCAGTTAGGATCACCACTTTATTTTAAGAATGTGAAATGTCAGAATAATAGCAGAGAGAATGATTTATTTCAGCTTTTATTTCTTTCATCACATTCTGGGTCAGAAGTTTACATACACTCAATTAGTATTTGGTAGCATTGCCTTTAAATTGTTCAACTTGGATCAAATGTTTCGGTAGCCTTCCACAAGCTTCCCACAATAAGTTGGGTGAATTTTGGCCCATTCCTCCTGACAGAGCTGGTGTAACTGAGTCAGGTTTGTAGGCCTCCTTGCTCGCACACACTTTTTCAGTTCTGCCCTGCACATTTTCTATAGGACTGAGGTCAAAGCTTTGTGATGGCCACTCCAATACCTTGACTTTGTTGTCCTTAAGCCATTTTGCCACAACTTTGGAAGTATGCTTGGGGTCATTGTCCATTTGGAAGACCCATTTGTGACCAAGCTTTAATTAACTTCCTGACTGATGTCTTGAGATGTTGCTTCAAAATATCCACGTAATTGTCCTCCTCATGATGCCATGTATTTTGTGAAGTGCACCAGTCCCTCCTGCAGCAAAGCACCCCCACAACATGATGCTACCACCCCCGTGCTTCACGGTTGGGATGGTGTTCTTCGGCTTGCAAGCATCTCCCTTTTTCCTCCAAACATAACAATGGTCATAATGACCAAACAGTTCTATTTTTGTTTCATCAGACCAAAGGACATTTATCCAAAAAGTATGATTTTTGTCCCCATATGCAGTTGCAAACCGTAGTCTGGCTTTTTTTATGGTGGTTTTGGAGCAGTGGCTTCTTCCTTGCTGAGCGGCCTTTCAGGTTATGTCGATATAGGAGTCGTTTTATTGTGGATATAGATACCTTTGTACCTGTTTCCTCCTGCATCTTCACAAGGTCCTTTGCTGTTGTTCTGGGATTGATTTGCACTTTTCTCACCAAAGTACGTTCATCTCTAGGAGACAGAACGTGTCTCCTTCCTGTGCGGTATGATGGCTGCGTGGTCCCATGGTGTTTATACTTGCGTGCTATTCTTTGCACAGATGAACGTGGTAACTTCAGGCGTTTGGAAATTGCTCCCAAGGATGAACCAGACTTGTAGAGGTCTACAATTTTTTTCTGAGGTCTTGGCTGATTTCTTTTCATTTTCCCATGATGTCAAGCAAAGAGGCAATGCGTTTGAAGGTAGGCCTTGAAATACATCCACAGGTACAACTCCAATTGACTCAAATGATGTTAATTAGGCTATCAGAAGCTTCAAAAGCCATGACATAATTTTCTGTAATTTTCCATGCTGCTTAAAGGCACAGTCAACTTAGTGTATGTAAACTTCTGACCCGCTAGAATTGTGATACAGTGAATTATAAGTGAAATAATCTGTCTGTAAACAATTGTTGGAAAAATTACTTGTGCCATGCACAAAGTAGATGTCCTAACCGACTTTCCAAAACTATAGTTTGTTACCAAGAAATTTGTGGAGTGGTAAAAAAACTAGTTTTAATGACTCCAACCTAAGTGTATGTAAACTTCCGACTACAACTGTATAAAGCAAGCAGCCTGTGTAATCATCTTCCAGAGAGTATCTCCAATCGGGCCACATGACATCGGCCGAGTCTGACTCTCAGCCGAGTGCCCCGACTCTCAGACAGAATCGGCCCAGATCCACTGTGCAAGCTGGGTAGCTAGACTATCTTACCCGTATACATGGATGGACACTTCTGCCTCTCTCACGGATGCCATGATTGCCCTTAGTTTGAAGAGGTAATCTGGAGACAGGTGTTTTCTCCATCTCCTTAACCATCATACTCTAATTCCACTGATTTCAAAACTCGGTCCTCCAGAAAGTGGAGAGCAACACTTATGCAGTCCTACTACGCGATATAAAAAAAAGCTGTGTTAGACAGTATTACCTACACATACTAACCAGCTCAAATAGACAGAAGCGCTCTACATGGCAGACCAATCCTAATTCATCTCTCGGCATGCCCACTCATTATCTCAGCCAATCATGGCTAGCGGGAAGATTGCTGTCTTTTTCTGTAGCTAAACCAACTAGGCTCGTAATTTTATTCATATCTACATATGGCATACAAGTTTGTTATTAAGGCACAGGAAAGATCACATGTTCCAGAAGAAAAACTAATTTTGATATAAGCAAAAGGCTCCCTATGAAGTGGTGATGTGCGACAAACGCCTAGTTTCAATATACATTGAGCGTGTAAAACATTAACACCCTCCTAATATTGAGTTGCGTGGACTCTACAAGGTGTTGAAAGCATTTTACAGGGATGTTGACTCCCATGCATCCATTCTTGATACACACTGTTGAGCATGAAAAATGCAGCTGCGTTGAAGTTCTTGGCACAAGCCGGTGCGCCTAGCTCCTATTACCATAACCCGTTCAAAGACACTTACATATTTTACATATTTTGTCTTGCCCATTCACCCTTTGAATGGCACACACACAATCCGTGTCTCAATTGTCTCAAGGCTTAAAAATCCTTCTTTAACCTGTCTCCTCCCCTTCATCTACACTGATTGAAGTGGATTTAGCAAGTGACATCAATAAGGGATCATATCTTTCACCTGGATTCACCTGGTCAGTCTGTCATGAAATGAACAGGTGTTCATAATGTTTTGTACACTCAATGTACCTTTGTGATTGCTAGGCATACAAATAAGATTGTTTATTGATACCTTTTGAAACAAGGTCTATGTAGTTGCAGTAGCAACCGGACTAGATTTTGAACAACTCTTGGCGGACGAGGAAGATTAACACCCTATTGTTTGTGAACTGCAGCAGCCCCCCCCCCACCCCCCTGTGTATGTTATGGTTCCACAAAGCTGTGCCCATCAAGAAACTATCAATATTCAATGAATAGCATTCTTTCTTGCAGCATGCGATCATTTATCAGTTCTATACATGTCTTTTTCTCCTTCATGCTGCCTGCAGCATGATGTACATGATAGACAGTTGCTGTCAGAGCTTATGTTTCTACGTCTAGCAGTCTCCGGAGCCACTGAGCCGGAGGAGAGTTGTATTAATCCTGTACAATTCATAGGGGCCAGCAGGGCAGGAAGAGGGCGTATTTATTCTGCTGCAGAATTCCTTGTGGCCAGCAGATCAAACAAACAACTAAAATGAACCAGTCACTCTGAAAAACAAATCATAACTCTCGAGTCAGTAAAAATAGTCATTCAAAAGGATTGAATAGTTCGGAAACTGCACATCACTACAGTGAGGGCAATGGAAAAAAACGAGTTTTCTTTAAAAAATGAATGTTAGAATGGCTAAATAATTCAACAGTGTACCTGGACAATTGCTGAAATGCAGAGCCTATTGATGGAGTATTTTTCGAATCTGAAGTTAACATTTTGTTACATTATTTGCTAGCTCATGTGGTTAGCTAGCTCTCAGTCTCATTGACCACCAAACATTGCTATTGCTAGCGAGCCACTTAATGTAACTTTTTTTCTCAAAATGTATGTTAGCTAGCTAACTTAGCAATGTTATGAATACAACTCCCATCTGCTGTTGACATCAAGATATGATTTGAGAGCGCTAGTTAGCTCCAAAAGTGGCTGTAGCTTTGACTGGATGCTGACAGTGAATTCAGAGCCATTCAGTGGTTTTCTACACTACAAACATAATTTTACCAGATTCCCGTGAAGTAATAGTGATGGACAGTCCACCACAACATACCCTAAGAGTTTCCTGATTAGCATGGAGTAGTATGTGTTTAATTTAACTGTGTATTAGATTTCACATTTTGAGATCATTGTGAGGGGATTTCAACCAGTGGTTGAATGGGGAATTGAGCTTCCTAGGAAAATGAGTAACCAAGGGGGGTGGGGTTTAGCAAAGGGTCAATTACAACAAAGAGATCCTGGTAATTAGATGATGAATGCTGCACAAGAGAACAAAGACAGACAATATTGATTGGGATGAGAGCACGTCCAACATGAAGTGGAGCGCAACCATTCTCCAGAGAGAAGGGTAAGAAAGAGTGAGAGATTAAGAATGACTGATGGATAAAGGAGTCCCAGAATATAAACACATTTTCATCTATTCATGTGGCACAATATCTTACAATGGACATACATTTCCATTGCTGTTTGTTCTCACAACTTTTTCTTGTGTTTGATGACACAAATGATGGTGTCATCTTTTCAGCATATGGCACTCCTCTTTTCCTTCCATCATAACCAGAAGACAGCCCTGTCTCCCTCTCTCTTTCCCTGCTTTTAGAACTCTCAGGAACATTCTGTTGCTACGGGCAACCAGTGGAGCACAGCTGGGGAGGGTGCTGGGTGGCTGGCTGGTTGGTGGAGGCTCCATCCACTATGATGCACCCCCACAGCGCTGTGCTAATTATGGCTGAATAATAGATCTCTTCATTTATAATTACACTCACTCACAGCCAAGGGAAGCTGTGTTTTGTCAGCAGCACACCCACCCTCTCAATTCAACCCAGAAACCTTTTCAATCGCTGTCCAGCTCAGCCAAACCAACAGAACACAACTATAGCCTACCTGACTTTGACTAGTGGACCAACACAATGTAATGCTACCCTGGTACCAAATCTGGTAGCACATATGGCAGGGATCAATAGTTAGATTCAGCTGCGGGCCGATCTTCTCTTGAGCGGATGGTCAGGGTGCCGGAACATAATTGCAAATGATTTGTAGACTGCAAATTGACTGCAAAAAGCCCAAACAGATATCATATTTGACTAAAACATAATCATTTCAAACCTTGCTTATATATTTATACAATCACATATCTCTCTTTTATTCGTGGGAATACTTTGGAACAGATTTCCAAAATTAAAATAACTTGGAGCTGATTTGCCAGGGTTTTTATAGTCTTTTATGTCTAACAATAATAAATAAATAAATAAATAATAATATATTTTTTTTCTCAGAAAACATGGGGGGCCAAATAAAATCACCCATGGGCCGCCAGTTATGGTACCCTACCATATGGCATGGAGACCACGATCAGTAAAATTGGCTTAAGCACATCGGTCAGTTGGCTAATGTAATGTAAGTTCAACTGATGTCATTATGCATGGATGCATGATAGATCAGGGTTGGCTGGTGCAGAGTGCCAGTGTGAGGCATGCACGGACCACACTGCACTAGACCAGACAGAGACACGTCAGTGACATCGCCCTCCAGCTCCAGGGTCAGGGGTTAAAGGACCATTCAGACAGGGTGAGTCACAGTGAGTTAGATAGTGAACAGACTGGGTTTATGTCATAGTGACCCAACGGCCCACACATGGCAGGCTATGGACAGACAGATAACCAGTAGAGTAGCAGGGTTGGTTGAATCACATCACACAGATATACCGTAGAGGGATCTAATCAAATTAGAACCATGACAGCTGCTATAGTATGTTCTAAACGGTTCATTTTTACCTCAATAGCATAGTTTGGGAATAATATGAGTAAGAGAGGAAGATTGTCTCTACCAATCAATCAACAATCATCGGACCCCTCAAGTCTCAATGGGATCATAGAATGTGTCACTGCCCTTACTCAAACTAACCAAACAAAACCCTCCCAGAGTAACTTTTTCATGTTATCATTGTAACTTGGTGCATACTTTCTTCTCTGTTCTCCTCTTTTCCTTATTCCTCTCTTCCCTCTCTCAAATTTGTTGATGAATGGTACTGGCGGCCATTCTAATTCCAGTCCTGTGTGTTTCAGAGCCCACAGGGCCAATGCTGCCTTCCAGGGCCCTCTGTGGCCAGCAGGGCCATATGGCCACATGCACTGCGCCAGGGAGTCAAGGAACACCAAATTAATTATACGCAGTGAAAGATTAAATCTGAGAGCCTTTGTGGCATTAAAGCCAGCAAAAATGTGTTGCTTGCTTACGGTTTCCCAGGCACATACAGCTGTCACAGCACACACACGCATGGACACAAAAACACACACAGAAATGCGCGGTTGCACAGCTCCAAATCATGAACATAATGGACAGCATGCATATTATGTACAAACCAACAGACGCCAAACCAATAGAACTATGATAACCTATGCCCTATGATAACCTATGCCCTATGATAACCTATGCCCTATGATAACCTATGCCCTATGATAACCTATGCCGTATGATAACCTATGCCCTATGATAACCTATGCCCTATGATAACCTATGCCCTATGATAACCTATGCCCTATGATAACCTATGCCCTTGGAAGTCAAGCAAAAAAGTTTTAACAAATATTTGAAGGTTAGGCTATAACTGTACCGTACTATGGTAACTGCTGATATTTCTACCTGATTGATAGATCATTAATCAATGACCGTTGAGGGCGTAGAAAGATGACAATCTTCAAAAAACTACCTTGATACAGACAAAACAAAATTACGCCTGCATGTCTGATACCAGCTCCCGTTGTGAGGCCTGGGGACATGAGGACCTGTATGAAGTGACCGTAACTGTAACTATAACTGAACAGCCCTGTCTTCGGGCACAGTGAGAGTGAAACCAGGGTCATGGGGGTAGATTCGTGTAAGATAACATCAACTAGGACCAGAATGAGCGACCTTTAGGCTGCTGTTACCGCAAATTCCACCCTCTGAAAATGTATTGGCAGTAATAGCCCTTTGAGGCATTGCCTGTGGTCTGTTCTCTGTCGCTGTCTCTCTTCGACTTCACTAACTACATTAGTTTGGTCAGACAACAGCATGTGATCCATGTGCTTTGAATGCAGGACAGTAACCTCCAGTCAACCAAAATGTCCTCATAAGAGAATCAACACTTCTGCTTCAACAATTTCAAACCAGTTGCTGTATCTATGTCTCGGCTCAAAGCAAATCACTGAATCTGAAATGCTGTTTGTTTTAGTAGGAAGGTAAATAGGTGGAACTATAATAACATAGTTTGGCCAAAGTTACATTGTCACATCACTTCCTAATTGTAAGAGCAGTGCAGAAAGTCCAACATGCAGCTGTTTTGGAGCTTAAAAACATCACATAACATAACGAGTCCATAGCCTTAAACAATTATTTGCAGCTTGCGTCCCACATTAGGTCAGCACTAGAGAGGGAGTGTTAGAGAATGTGCAGATGGTATGTCTTATTCTTTGGCTAAAGAATGGGACAGAAATTGAATAACAACAACTAAAAGAGCCCAGCCATCAGGTTGGCTTTGCATGCACAGCAGCCAAACAGGATAATCCAATATAGTGTCAAGCTACAGTATAACCAAGTGTTATTTGTTTTTCATTGCTCGTGTAATTATTCCCCACCTCCCTGTCGACAGCCAGGATATCTGGGGAGAGGAAAGAGAGGAATAAGGAAAAGAGGAGAACAGAGAAGAAGAATGGAGTGAAGAATGGAAAGAGTAATGGACAGAGAAAGGAAGAAGAGGAATTGAGGAATGGAGAGAGTAACAGAAGAAAGAAATGTAGAGAGGAGGAGGAGAAAGACGAGGGGGAAAGGAGTGAAGAGAGAGAGAAATGAAGAGGATTGCTGAAGCTTTGCCATTATCTCTCAGCTCTGCTCTCATCCTCTGTGGTGGACTAACTGTTGGGTGTGACAGGCTGGGCCAGATGTTTCAGTCAACTGGGAGATATTAGAGCTGATGAGGGTATGGGGAACAGTTGGAGGGAGTCTACACATCAACAGTGTTTGGAGTTCAGGGACTGGCGAATTAGGGGAGGGAAGGGAGGGGGGCTTCATGTGCAGATTGGACCATTATTCTGAGTTAATAAAGTCATCCTTCTGGACTCTCCCCTGACTCAGCCCCTCAGCTGTGTGTATCAGGCCCTGCAAAAGCAGGGCGGGGGTGTGGAGAGCCTCAGAGAGTACAGTCATTCCTTTACCGATAGGCTGGCCCTCTCCCACGCGTGTTTTAGTTTCTTTAATATAACACATATCAGATTAGCTACACCTTGTATTGATGAAGCAAATGGTTGTAGAGCGTTAGATAGCTCCTCCACCCACTCATAGTGACTATCTATAGTCAAGGCTACACCTTGATCTACTGATTGGAAAGCATTTTCAATGTATAGAAAGTCTGATTACACTAGCGTTATGTGCGCGAGCGTAGCAAAATACATTTACACATACATGTTATTCAATCATTTCATCCAAACTGCTTGTCCGCGTCAACGAGCGTCTGCATAGCCAAGCGCGAAAATAGAACTTGGTTATTTTAGTAGCATATACCCACGAGAGTGATTGACAGATAAACTGAGGTCCACACTCCAGTCCAGTTGGTGGTGGTAACGCACCTTAAAGTTGGTTGCCAACCGCCATATAAAGTCCACAGAAGAAGAGTAAGAAGACTAAAAGAGGAAAGATTACTAGAAACTAACTAGGTTTCCTCTTCCATCTGTGGATTAATTGTCAGAGTAGAGAATACATGATTTTGTGACTCAAAAAATGAGTAAAAAATCTACAAAGATACAGAAAAAAAGGACCTTGTGCATTTCAGGTAAGATAACAACCCAACATTTATATCCGAGGACAAATTAGCTAGCAACAGCAAGCTAGCTAGATAAATGTCCATGAATATTTAATGTGCATCGACCTCTCCCCAAATTAATATAGTTGGTTCAGAGTTCGTTTTGATATTTCAACCTGTGTGTCCTGATCGCGTCTGGTGTGGATGGACAAAATCAACAAGTGCGCAATGGCAGACACACGCGCGTGCCTGGTCTAGTCAGCATGAAAGTCAGATTACATTGAATATAAAGTCCAAGCAACGAAATACCAAATCTTCGCTCACAATAATCAAGCGTACCAAAATACAGTCAACCTTCATCCACCCTGATTCAATTATGAGCTCATTGAGATCCTCCGTGATAAATGCCATACACAGTCAGTCAGGCCTGAGATGGGAGGGATGAACGTACTCAGCAGAGGATGAATAACAGTGACGTGCATGGTTACTGGTTCAACAGGGCTAAGAAAATGAAAACCATGTGCCAGGGAACAGGGACTGTATAATGTTACTCCTGTGATTCTGAGCTACCCCCTTGGAAAATCAGATAACTTGTGGGTTATTCCTTGCCTGGGTTCCAGTCTGTTTGGCTAACATTCCACTGCTTGTACTCCGTGTCATATGCAAACTATTTAGCATAACAGGAGTGTCAAGAAGTGGAATGATAGCTAAACAGACTGGTATTTAGACTAGGTTACTCCCCTCATCACATGAAAAACAATTAGCACTTTCTTTCTTTCAGAGACGGAGGGCAGGACTCAGAGATGTGGAGAATTCCTCTCTTCTTCATGCATGCCAATGAAATGTCTCACTTGAAGGAGTGAGAGAGATGCCAGAAACCAGATAAGGGGAATTCAGGAGAAAACAAGAGAGTAGATAAACTTGGTTTGTTTGCCAATGGGGTATCCTGAAGTCAGGAGAGGCTGATCGCATGCCAGATGGACGAGAGAGAGAGAAAGATTGAGTGCGTGTGTACATGTGTGAGAGAGAGAGATTTGAATAACACATGGAAAACAAGAGATATGGTCAGAGGTGAAATGCGTTTTTATGAGCAGATCATTCCATAATAGCGTGGGGGAAAAAAAATAATTATTTCTCCACCACTCCTCATGTGAGTGGCCTCAAGTGGCTCTGGGCCTCAAGACATTGTGGCTGGATGTAAACACTGTGTAACCCATAAAGACATTAACGTAAAGGCTCCATACAGAAAGAAAACAGCTCTCATGAGTATGGACATCCAGCAAACCATCTGTGAAGTATGATTTCCAATACTTTATTATGCAGATAGTGAGAGGGGCGCAGGGAAGGGCTGGAATGAAAAGTGTCTTGTCAACAAAGCAAAATATGTGGTCAGAAGAAATAAAACAATGAGGATGGACAGGCGGCTGGGATTTGGTGGAGGGGTTTGTTGTCACGTTGTTGTCTGGTGGATTGCTACAGTATAGTAAACTCAGTCTCAGCATTTAAAGGGTTGTGATTGAGGCCCTTTTGGTCAAGAACAGGGGTGTCAAACTCATTCCATGGAGGGCCTAGTGTCTGCAGGTTTTAGTTTTTTTCCTTTCAATTAAGCCCTAGACAACCAGGTGAGGGGAGCTCCTTACTAATTAGAGACCGTATCTATTCGGTCAAGTACACGGGAGGAGTGAAAACCAGCAGACACTCGGAACCTCTGTGGAAGGAGGTTGACGCACGTGGTTTAGAAGCTATGGGACTGGGACAGTTGGTATAGTTCTGGTATGTTGAGCCTGAGACTGGGAGTTTGTGGTATGGTATTAATGTGGGACTTGGTGTGTGAGGGGTGTCATTGTGTTGGGCGGTCGGACAATGGGTGACGTTCTGGAAATATGTGTGTGTGCCTGCTGTGGCGAGGATAGTTCACCGGCTCCTGGTTACTGTCTCTCCTTGTATTCCTCCATGGCTTCATCTCCCTCTGTGAAACCGCAGCATTTTAAGGAGACCAGCGACAGGGGGGACAGATCCCCCAATCCTACATGAAATATGCTCCATATTTATCTCACGTCTGGAGAAAGGTCTGAGACAGAATAGAGCTCCACACCCTTAAACCCCCTCCTCCTCCAGACTCGCATCAAGTCTCAGAGAGAAAATACTGATTCCCACTAAGGCCTGGGATGTCATGTAATATGGTTTCACTGAGGACAACCACCCACTACTCTCCCAAATGTACCCCATTCCTCCCTCATCCCCCATCCACCAAGTACTCACCCAGAGTCATCGTCCCCCCCCGTCCCCCCCCTCTTTTCCTCCTCATTTCTACCAGGCAGAATCAGATAAGACATGCAGGGGGTTGGAGGGGAAGGAGGGATCAACAGAAAAAAGAAAAAAGAAAGGTCACATTTCACACCATCATCCATCATTTTTTGTTATGGTTTGAGACTTTAGGCTGGGGTGGAGTGTGTGAGGGGGGAGAGTGTGCACTTTTGTTTTGATAAACCTGTCTGATGAAAGATGAGCACTTGGCCTTGTGGTGGCCCTCATCAATCTAGTGATGTCACCTGTGTGTGTGTGTTCTTCTATCCTTGCGGGGACCTAAAATCCCCCAAAGTCCCCACAAGGATAGTAAAACAAGGGAAATTGTCCCTCGTGGGGATGTTTCCCTCATCCCCATGAGGACAAAGGCTAATATAGGCTTAGGGGTTAGGTAAAGGGTTAAGGGTTAGGAGTTAAGGTCAGGTTTATGGAAAATAGGATTTTAAATGGAAATACATTTTAGGTCCCCACGAGGATAGAATAACATAACGTGTGTGTGTATGTGTGCGTGGAATGTTGGTCGGGAAGAGCAGCTCTGGATCTGGGCCCTGTAGTAACGCCTTCAGAAATGGAGTGAGAAGGAGAAGAGGTGTCACACGAAATAACGATGGCTGTCTGCACTGCATTTCAACATTGGACTGTGTGTGTGTGTGTGTGTGTGTGTGTGTGTGTGCGTGCGCTCACTCGAGTATATGCCATATATGTATGAATGTGCCATGTGTGAGCGTGAATGTCTCAAAGCTGTGCGGTCTAAGGTGAGTATCAAAACCCTCTCCTGTATTCAGAGGGAACCTAAAACCACAGTGTGACCAGATTTACACTGGATGAAGAAGTGAGGGAGGGGAGTGTGACTACAGGAAACAGAGGGCTGAACACGCCCCCATTCACATCTACAAGGCTGTAGTAGAGCGGCTCGAGAGCACATCACTGAGGACCTATCATGGTCCAAACACACCAACACAGTCGTGAAGAGGGCACAACAACACCTCTTCCCCCTCAGGAGGCTGAAAATATTTAGCATGGGCCCTCAGATCCTCAAAAGGTTATATAGCTCCACCATTGAGAGCATCTTGACTGGCTGCATCCCCGCTTGGTATGGCAACTGCTCGGCATCCGACCGCAAGGCGCTACAGAGGGTAGCACGTAAGGCCCAGTAGATCACTGGGGCTGAACTCCCTGTCTTCCAGGACCTCTATATCAGGTGGTGTCAGAGGAAAGCCCTAAACTCCAGCCATCCAAGTCATACTGTTCTCTCTGCTACCACACGACAAGCAGTACCGGAGCTTCTACCCCCAAACCATAAGACTGCTGAACATTGAATCAAATGGCTATCCGGACAATTTACATTGACCCTCTCAATTATGTATTTAATTGTTTTGCACTGGCTCTATGCACACTCACTGGACTCTACCCACACACTCACACACAGTACATACTGTACACTTTCTCTCTCTCACACACACACACACACACACACACACACACACACACACACACACACACACACACACACACATGCATATTGATGCCACATACACTATTACACTCACACATAGACACACTTCATACCCTGCAGCTACTATGTTTATTATTTATTCTGATGTCCTAGTCAATTTTACCCCTACCTACATGTACATACTGTATTACCTCATACCCCTGCACATTGACTCAGTACTTGTACTCCCTGTATATAGCCTCAGTATTGTTTTTGTTACTATTTTCTTTTTTATTTAGCAAATATTTGTATTACTTTTTAACTCTACACTGTTGGAAATGTGCTCGTAACTAAGCAGTTCCCTCTAAATAATAACATTTTATCTTATTTGAGGGGAGGGGATGGGAAGAAAGGGGGGTAAAAGAAGCGACAGTGAGGCCTAGAGTGCCAGAGTGTCATTGGTCGTGTCTGTCTACACTTACATGCGACTTCTGCTATCAGAATACAAAGATCGCATTGAAAAGACGGGTCAAGATTGACAAAAGTCCCATTGTGGTCTGACCACCTTAGGTGGTGGTTAGGGAGCCATCTTGTGTGCCAATTTTTCCTCAGTCGAGATGCAATCAGGCTACCGAAAGAGCATACAGTGGGCGACGTCATCAGCACTCTGCCTACAAGACCCCGAGAGGCACCTTCCATTATAACGTTGGAAGAAATAGGCCTATGTTCCCAGCATGTGGGGAACACGTTTGTTGGTCTCATAAATGCTAGCCAGCTTGCTAATATTTAGAAAAACAATTTATTGTTTGGCTAGAATTAACCTGTTAGCAATCCCTTTAGATTTGCTTGCTAGTTTGCTGGCTAGATACAGAGGCTGGCTGGCTAGGTAGCTACAGTAGTTAGCTACTGCCATCAAGTCGTTGTTGTGTTATCATATTTAGCCTATTCCACCATTTGCAGAATGCATACTGGCTATTGAATATAGCGCAGGAAAAAGGAATCCGGACACAATGTGGACACATTTAAATGCAGGTGTAGACGGATGATGTGTTCGGAATTCCATGATCAGAACTTCATGATCAGAATACAAAAACGGCCTTAATTGCCAAGTCTAGACACAGCCATTGGCTTTCAATTTCACTTGATGAGACCAATTTGGCTGGATTAGTTTCACACTCCAAATCACCCAGAGGGGATCCTCTGATCAGGATTAGTCTGCTGCGGCTGCATTACGGAGCATGGAGAGGAACCTCGATCTGTCTACTAGTGATGGGTCGTTCGCAAATGAGTCGGCTCTAAGAGAACGCTGGGAGCCGGCTCGCATATCAGAAGAGCTGAATATATTTATACAAATATTTTAAAAATTAAGATATGAATATTCAAAAGATTTAAATTAATATAATTAACTATTTCAAAAAAATGAAAAAATACATATAATAATATAGGCCTAAATGCTCAAGCGCACACATTCGTTCTGACTGTCTGCTCAGACTAACAGCCTCACCTGTTGTTCCTGTCAATCAGACATGTAGTATGAACCAAAGATGCGTGAGGGAGGTCCGAGCCAACTCACTCACAGTCACACACCTAGCAGCTGAGGAGAGAGAGGAAGGACAGCTGTGAAAACAACAGCTGGAAAGCACAGTAGCAACAGTCGGAAGCGCAGTAGCATTTGGATGCATTTTAATAATGTAGACAATGTTAGAGCACAGTGTAGAATTTGCCAACACAAAATCTCATATAAAGCCGGTTCTATGCACAACCTACACCGGCATATGCGAACTGTGCACCCAACTGTGAAGCTAGTTGCAGAGGAGCTTCAGAAACTAGCGGGCCTGCTAGTGATAGTGGTGGAGCCATGTATCCACTCAGTCAAGTAGGCCACCTCCGCGACCCACAGCAACGCAGTCTTCTATGGACCAGATTATGCCAAAGTCTATGTCTGTAGCAAAACAAGGCCAAATTGATATTGCATTGGCTAAATGATTGCCACCGATTTCCAGCCACACAATCAACCTGATTGTAAGAGATGTTCTGAAGGTGATGAAGCCCACTGTGGACAAAGTGAAAGCAGCTGTGGAATACTTCCACAGGAGCACAGTAGGTGCTGAAAAACTAAAGTCTACACAACGCCTGAGCTGAGGCCTAAACAAGACTGCACTACAAGGCGGAATTCAACATTTTATATGTTGAGGTGAAAGGATGCCATGATCTCTACCCTGGCCATTGTCAATGCACATGTTGATGCTCTGACCCAAGAGGAATGGGAGGTGGTGGAGGAGGTGTGTAGAGTCCTGGAACCCTAAGCAGGTCACTGTGGAGATCAGTGGAGAGAGGTACAGTAAGCAGTTATTACTACATCATTATTTAATCCCGTATTATATATGTATATGTAGATGAGAATGTAGTATCAGTAGACAAAACATGAACCTGAACTAATAAATTACTGTTCTCTCTCTTCAGCTATGTGACAGCCTCAAAAATGATACTCCTGTGTAAAGGTCTGCAGCGAATCACAGCCAGCCGCCAGAGAGAAGCAAATGTAATCACAGGACATGTGACAGAGTTGATGGACACCCTATGTTCATCAATGGACAGGAAGTTCCACTGAAGAGAATATAATCACATGCTATCAGAAACCGTTGCACTTGGCCACAGGTTTAAGAAGTTAGCCTTCAGTGATGCCAGAGCAATTGATTAGGCTCTTCAAAGAATAACCTCAGCAGCAGGGAGTGACAGCCCCAGCAGTCAGCTGGCTCAGGCACCAGGGAAACAGGAAGAAGAGGGATCAGATTGAGCAGAAGCACCAGCAGTAGTGCCACAAACGTCTGCTGTTTGGATGCTGTTTGACGAGAGAGCAACTGGGGATGCAGCACGAAGGAATCCCTCAGCAGATGCCATAATGGAGGTCCGATCCTATTTGGAGGAGCCCCTCCTCCAAAGATCTGCAGATCCTCTGAGCTGGTGGAAGAACAAGGCCTCTTGTGGCTCTGACAAGGAGACTCTGCATAGTGGACACATCCCTACCCTCTGGGAGTCTTCTCGAAAACGGGACAAATAATTACATAGAGAAGAAACCGCAATAGTCCCTTAAAAGTGAGGCAGCTTGCATTTCTGAATGCAAATCTCTCATAAAAGCAAAATATGGTCAGCATTGCTGTGTGCTGCTGGTTATAACATGACAATAAAGAAGAGGGAGAAAAGAGGGACCAGTTTCATGTTTTAAGTGGGATGCTGCGGTTATTTATTTTTCTTTGATGGTGCAATATTCTATTATGTTGTTCAGATTGTATTAGTTTTGAATGGTTACATTTATATGCACTTTGTTTATATACATTAAAAAGTTACTTTAAATACAAATGTTTAATAGCATTCTTTCTCAAAACAAACCAATGCATTTTTAAATACATTGTGGTGAAGGTAGAGTATGATTTCATTTAATAATTTAATTAGAATTCTTTTAACACCAATCATAGTCAAACTATCGCAAACTGTTTGACTTAAAAAAATACAAAACATTTTTTTTCAAGAGCCTTTTTGGAGGCAAAAGAGCCGGCTCACAAAAGAGCCGGGTCTACAGACAATACTACACAACCTCTGGAAGACTCCTCCAATCCGCAGACTGACGAGTCAGTTTTTTTTAACCATTGAAGAAACCACTAACATTGCAGTAGATATATCCATACTATAAATGAGAGCGGTACTGTGTTAGATTTATCTGCTTGTTCAATAAAAGGGTGTATTGTTTCTATAGACCAATGAAGAAGGCTCTTCTCGGTCTGCCGACTAGACTAGTGCTGTCTGTCTGTTTGGTTGGTATTAATGCAGGTGAGCTTCGCTTTGACTTTTTCTAATGAGTTTTTGTGGTTTTGCGTCTGTGTGTTTTAGTGTGGTCTGTTTGTGTATGTGTGTGTGTGTGTGTCCACCTGCAGGCTCCCTCGTATGTACTCCTAATTATCAGCTATATAAATCAATGGTGGGTGCGTTGCCATGGCAGCCAGAGGCAGCTCTGTGCTGGCCCATCATTGTGGGAGCACGCCACAGCTATTTCATTAACTTTCAAAGGACTTGGTATTTATTTTAGTGGCAGCACTATGAATATAAATGTGTCATTTTAGAAAGGGAAATGGTCAGGTAATAAGTTTAGGGCCTTGTTCACAAGCCCCCTCCCTCTTTCCCTCCACAGCTTTATCCTCTACTTCTGGACTACTGGAATGAATAATGGAAAATAACTGTTGGATAAACTCATCCCCCAAAGACACACACGTGCAGCTCACCTGATGTTCCCTAGCACTAAGGCCCATGTCGAGGTAGGTGGGACAAAGCATAGCACCCTGAACATGTATACAATCCTCCAAGAAAATAGGCACTCTTTCATTATGCAATGCTGTAATAGAAAAACCATATGGCCCATTCTTCATTCACAGACCTCTGATTGTGCCATTCAGTGTATGGCTAACAATGGAATACATTGTACCAGTTGTGTCCCACTCTGTAAAGGTGTTGTGAGTAGCCTATATCCTAAGGCTTCTATCTTAATGCATTTACCATCGTCCCTCGCAGTGCAGTTCACTGCCTAGTACCATAGGCCAATTGAGGTTAAACTTTTATTGAGGATAGAGTGAACTTTGGGTTAAGTCAGGAGAAAGCTCTGTAAGCCATATAGGGAAACAGTCACATAGCTATAGGACATTACGTGAGGAGGACAAAAAGAACCCGTTCACCACAGTGCCTTTAGGGTGATAGGGGAATGGAAAATGAGCTCTTTGTGTGATGCTATTGGCTGGTTATAAGGAGCATTCTCCAGATGCCTGGGCGGTAAGTGAGGCCTCTGTTGCCAATGGCAATTCGATTGTACCACATGATGGGGATCAGGAGAGGCTTGGCACCACAGGCCTAATGAGGGTTTGCGTCACAGACAGAGACAGAGACAGAGAGACAGAGAGAGAGAAGAAAAAAATTAGGTCACAATGGACATGGAATGGAACCAACCCTCTCACAAAGGGCCTGAACTGGCATGAGAATAGAGTGGCCGCATAGAAAGGTTTTATTATGACTAATTGTGTGTGATGCAACAGATGTGAATGGAGGATCTGACTGATAGGATCCACATACATAGTGAGAGCTGTAATTAGCTGATGAAAAACATAGACACAGACAGACACTGTAGAACTTCAGCAAAGCGGTGAAAACAGGAACCATGTGCACAAGAGCTCAGAGGGGGTACAATAAATGCATATCTGGATTTCTTTCGCTATTTAAAGAAAGCTCTCTCTGAGCCAGCCAAGATTCCCCACCACCACATTAAAGAAATAAGCAACAAGCCACGTACAACACTGTGTTCTTGAATAACTGTCTTAGAGTATCCATCTTAATTTTAAAACGCATACTACACTGAACATAAATGTTAATGCAACATGCAACAATTACAGTTACAGAGTTACAGTTCATATGAGGAAATCTATGCATTTCACATGACTGGGAATACAGATATACATCTGTTGGTCACAGATAACTTTTTTTTTAAAGATTGGGGCGTGGATCAGAAAACCAGTCAGTATCTGGTGTAGCCACCGCTAGCCTTATGCAGTGCAACATCTCTGTGGTTTAGAGTTGATCAGGCTGTTGATTGTGGCCTGTGGAATGTTGTCCCACTCCTCTTCAATGGCTGTGTGAAGTTGCTGGATATTGGCGGGAACTGGAACACGCTGTTGTACACATCGACCCAGAGCATCCCAAACATGCTTAATGGGTGAAATGTCTGGTGAGTATGCAGGCCATGGAAAACTGGGACATTTTTAGCTACCGGGAATTGTGTACAGATCCTTGCAACATGGGGCCGTGTATTATCATGCTGAAACATGAGGCGATAGTGGTGGATGAATGGCACGACAATGGGCCTCAGGATCTCGTCATGGTATCTCTGTGCATTCAAATTGCCATCGATAAAATGCTATTATGTTAGTTGTCCGTGGCTTGTGCCTGCACCCCACCGCCACCATGTGGCACTCTGTTGACAACGTTGACATCAGCAAACCGCTTGCCCACACGACGCCATACACGCCGCTCCAGTTAAAACTGGGATTCATCTGTGAAGAGCACACTTTTCCAGCATGCCAGTGGCCATCGAATGTGAGCATTTGCCCACTGAAGTCGGTTACAATGCCGAACTGCAGTCAGGTCAAGACCCTGGTGAGGATGACGAACACGCAGATGAGCTTTCCTGAGACAGTTTCTGTCAGTTTGTGCATAAATTCTTCAGATGTGCAAACCCAAAGTTTAATCAGCTGTCCAGGTTTCTGGTCTCAGATGATCCCGCAGGTGAATAAGTCAGATGTGGAGGTCCTGGGCTGGCGTGGTTACACGTGGTCTGCAGTTGTGAGGCCGGTTGGACGTGCTGACAAGTTCTCTAAAACAACATTAGGGGCAGCGTATGGTAGATAAATGAAAAGAGTTTTTGCAAGAGAATTGAATGGTGGACATTCCTGCAGTCAGCATGCCAATTGCACACTCCCTCAAAACTTGAGACATCTGTGGCATTGTGTTGTCTGACAAAACTGCACATTTTAGAGTGGCCTTTTATCGTCCCCGGCACAAGGTGCACCTGTGTAATGATCATGATGTTCAATCAGTTTCTTGATATGCCATTGTCTTGGCAAAGGATAAATGCTAACAGGGATGTAGACACTTTACATATTGCATTTATATTTTTTGTTCAGTATATACAGTGCATTCAGAAAGTATTCAGACTCTTTTCCTTTTTCCACATTTTGTTATGTTACAGCCTTATTCTAAAATGTATTAAATAAATGTTTTCCCTCATCAATCTACACACAATACTCTATAATGACAAAGTGAAAACAGGTTTTAGAAATGTTTGCACATTTATTAAAAATGACAAATAAATACCTTATTTACATAAGTATTCAGACATTTTGCTATGAGATTCAAAATTGAGCTCAGGTGTATCCTGTTTCCATTGATCATCCTTGAGATATTTCTACAACTTGAGTCCACCTGTGGTAAATTCAATTGATTGGACATAATTTGGAAGGAAGCCCACCTGTCTATATAAGGTCCCACAGTTGACAGTGCACGTCAAAGCACAAACTAAGCCATGAAGTTGAAGGAATTGTCCGTAGAGCTCTGAGACAGGATTGTGTCAAGGCACAGATCTGGGGAAGGGGGCCAAAACATTTCTGCAGCATTGAAGGTCCCCAAGAACACAGTGGCCTCCGTCATTCTTAAATGGAAGAAGTTTGGAATGACCAAGACTTTTCCTAGAGCTGGCCGCCCGGCCAAACTGAGCAATCGGGGGAGAAGGACCGTCAGGGAGCTGACCAAGGACCCGATGGTCACTCTAACAGAGCTCTAGAGTTCCTCTGTGGAGATGGAAGAACCTTCCAGAAGGACAACCATCTCTGCAGCACTCCACCAATCAGGCCTTTATGGTAGAGTGGCCAGACGGAAGCGACTCCTCAGTAAAAGGTACACGACAGCCTTCTTAGAGTTTGCCAAAAGGCACCTAAAGGTCTTTGACCATGAAAAAGAAGATTCTCTTGTCTGATAAAACCAAGTGTGCCAAGCGTCACATCTGGAGGAAACCTGGCCCCATCCCTACAGTGAAGCATGGTGGTGACTACATCATGCTGTGGGGATGTTTTTCAGCGGCAGGGACTGGGAGACTAGTCATGATCCAGGGTAATATGAACGGAGCAAAGTACAGAGATCCTCGATGAAAACCTGCTCCAAAGCGCTCAGGACCTCAGACTGAGGCAAAGGTTCACCTAAGCACACAGACAAGACAGCGCAGGAGTGGCTTCAGACAAGTCTCAATGTCCACACACGGGGAATTTGTGCCATTCTGAAAAAATTGTTAGTTGTGTGGCCAAGCCAGAGACCGGACTTGAACCTGATCGAACAGCTCTGGAGAGACCTGAAAATAGATGTGCAGCGACGCTCCCCATCCAACCTGACAGAGCTTTAGAGAATCTGTAGAAACTCCCCAAATACAGGTGTGCCAAGCTTGTAGCGTAATACCCAAGAAGACTCGATGCTGCCAAAGGTGCTTCAACAAAGTACTGAGTAAAGGGTCTGAAAACGTATGTAAATGTGATATTTCCGTTTATTGTTTCGTCATTATGGGGTATTGCGTGTGTGATGAGGGGAAAAAACAATTGAATCAATTTTAGAGTAAGGCTGTAACGTAAAAAAAGTGTGGAAAAAGTCAAAGGGTCTGAATACTTTCCGAATGCACTGTATTGGTGTATAGCTCTGTATACCCCGTGAGAGCTTGAAGGTGTCTGAAAATGTTGTATAGTATCAGTAATGACCAGAGAATATTTTGACCACAGTCAACGTACATGACAGTCAGTCCCATTGATGAGCAGTGGCTCAACAGCAACTGTGTCAGGATTCCAGAATGAGGCTCATTCCGAAGCGATCACTCTCAAGCCCATACGGGTGGAGTGGAACAAGGTTGGGTTATGCTAATTTGTGCACACCGTTACAGGGAAAGGAATAACACCAAACAGGGAGGGAACAGAAAAGCACAGTTTCCATGGTAACCATTCTCCTCTAAAGTCCTCATCTCTCCAGTGGCTTTCAGTTGTTTTTTGATGTCCTCTTTGTTTTTCTGTACCCGGTGAAAATCAACCACCAGGAGAGACAGGAATAAGGCTGCATTCTTTCAAGTTTAAAAGAGAGTAGGGTAGGAGAAGAACTGTCTAGATTCAAAACAGGATATCTAAAAACACATGGAAATACACATATACACATAGAAACATAAAAATGTAACACTCTAAACATAAAATTTGAGAAAGGTAGCCCAATAGAATTCCAGACAGTGTCTGATGCAGACCTAGAGAAAATGGAGAAACAAGGGGGCAGAAATATAAAGCTAAGAGAGACAGTCTCTCTCTCTCTCTCTATCACACAGCCATTCCTGCCCAATAATTCATATTTAATCTTGTCTGCTGGAGGATTTCTTGGCCCAGTCTGGTGTAATCTTGTCGAGGGGCAGATGGCATTCTGGTTGTCTCAATCAGATCCCCTGGATGAGGCAATGTTGCAGTACAGTTCTCCAGGGTCGCTGGGGCGGTGTGACGCTGGGATGAGCAGGTTGGGCTATTCATCAGCATGACAAAGGCATGTCAGTCATGAACCTTTAGGTGTTCACATATAGCAGGTCTCTAAATATAAAGTAGATGCAAGTGGATCCTTGTTATTTTTCAACTTCTAAATTATGAATTTATTAGTTTTAAAAGGTGCGTTTGGGAAAGGTTTCGTCGTTAGGTGAGTGATCATGCAAATGCCAAGCTAATTTTCCTCCAGCTGTCTGGGTTTTACACTCCACACTGAATCACACACTATCACTAGCCTCTTTCTCAGAACACGCATACATACAACACACACACCCAAGGACACACACAGACACAGACAAGGAGACATGCACGCACACACACGCACAACCTCAAGATACAAGATCCACCCGATGTCCATATGATGTGGGTAGCCACTGGTCCTCTCTCAGTGCCAGCTTAAAAAGCTCTTGATGTTCGGGTAAGTGGACCTCCATCAGCATCTCGTTTACTCTAGTTCAATAAGTTGAGGTGGCCTTGAGCACAGAGACTTTCAGACTTGCTGAGACATGACAGAAACCAAGGGACACCGCATAGTTCCTGCCTCTCTAACTCTAACCTCAATGTATACAGTAGAAGGTGGTCTCTACTACACAATTAGAAATGCTGGGGCACAATACATATATCATGGATAACTAATTATATGGCGTAACCTCTCACAGGCAACAAGAGGTCCTGATAACATAGCCATCCTTTGAACTGTACCATTTTGCCTCTGCGATTTCTGTGGAAAATTGACATAACAGCTCGTGTCAGCCTTAATTTGTTGAATGACTGCGGCGATGGTCAGACTTTAATCCGCCTCGCTGCAACCAGTGAAATGAGGCTAGACGGAGACTGGCCCTTCGCTCCACACTGCATCTTCACAGCAACTCTCATACTCTCATACTCAATTACTGTCTGGCTGATGACAGCAGGGAATGAAACAGCGTGTGAGACATGAATGGGTCTGCTGGTGTCCCAGGTCAGAAGATAGAGGAGTCTGGGGACGGTAATGAGTGAATGAATGGGAGAAAAATGGAGCAGGAAGGAGGGACGGAACATTCAAAGAGAGGAACTGGAACAGGACAGAGGTCACTGGACAGGTCAGTCAGAGAGGGTTCTCTACTAGAGCTGGGACGATAAACCGAAAATGACTGACACTGACATTGTCTTCCTCCTACAGGAGCATTTTGCTTACGTCGGTCATTTTCTTAACTTTGCTACACAACGTTTCTGTAGATTGTTCTAAAACCATTATTTGGTCAACAGTAATAAATACATTACGTGGATTCCTACAATGAAAGTATCTGCCTGTCCCTGTTTCACTGTCGCCTGCTGACTCTCATTCCCTCTCCCCACTGTGCGCACAGAGGAGGGAGAGATGCATTCTGAGCAGCACAGGCATATGATCGTTGCACAAAATGCTATTGCGGGAAAAATAGAGTTTTCAAAGCAACTATTGTTCTAGTTACAGAGAGGAGAGTCACAGCTTTTCTGTGAGTATATTTCATGTATTTCTTATCTCTTAGTTTTTAGTTCATGGCACCAATTTACATCCAGAGTAGGCTGTGTAGTATTGTTTTGATGAGCCCGTGGAACAATTTGCACTGAATAGGCCTACATCAAGTAGCCTAGGCCTAGCGCTGGAAAGTCTTTGTAGGTCGTTAGCCTACATTTACGGATAGATTAACCAATTAGTCTACATGGCTATCTAGCAACAATATCACATTTAGAGTTGGCAATCTAGCTAGGTGTTTTGAGTTCCCACTTCCTCTGGGGGTGTATAATATAGCCCATAGGCCAATATGCACAAAGATGTCGGCAAATTCTCTGAAGAGCCAAAAATAAATCTGATCATTCTGGATCCTATTTTGACAGGTTGACCATCAAAATATCAATCATGCATTTCCTGGATATGTTAGATGAAATAGCTTACTTTCTTAAACATAGGCTACCATCTCAGCTGTCTTACTTGGCACACGAAAAAAATTGTCGAGAGCCCTACCGCTAATGTAAAGTAACTGTTAATTAAAAACATTTGTAATTGTTGTATTTTTTGTTATAACGTGTTACATTCATTGTGATAGGACTTTTGTCCATATCCCCCAGCTCTGGCACCTCCCGCAAAAATGAATGTACTGTAATTTATCGCAGATTTATCGTATACGCAAAGAATGTGTCAATTCACTCTTTAAAGCATTCACAAAAAAAGAGTACATACTGTACAGGTCTAGCCTGCATGTTTTCTTACAATAAGAACACACAAACCCTCCACAAACGTAGAAGCAACTTCACCTTGATGAGAATCATTCATCTCTCCGTCATTGTCCATGTGCACAGAGAAGGAGAAGGAAACCCCACTTCACCATCCCTTGGGAGAGCGGGAACAGGGACGTAAAGAATAAACTAGGGAACAAAGAGTAAACATTTGTTTTGGCAGCAGGCAGAGTAGTCTCCTGACGTGGTTACAGAGGAGCCCCTCTGTCCTGACCTTAAATCTGAATGGAGGGGGAGTTATCATAGCTTCCCCCCGTCCGCTGCCCTTCCAACTCAAACCCACATTCCTCCCCAACACCACTTAGCACAAACAAAGTGGCCCGTTCCCACCACTGAACTTTGGAAAATGCTAAATTTGTTTGGAAAAGTCAGAAGAATCTCAAGAGCCTTCAAGAGTCAACAGAGACCTCAGTCAATTAGACTGTCTCCTTACCATGTAGTCTAGTGAGTTATAACTTGAAATATGTCAGATAGTTTGAGACAATTCCCATACGCACACATTTTTCATTAAAGAAATTGCTAATAGTCAAGTGTCTGTGCGTGTAGATGAAAACCAACAGAGAATACACTTCTACATGTACATTCACAAGCACTCATGTACACACACACACACACACACACTTTTTCACACACAGCTGTATGAATTTGGAGATCTAGTCAGTCTCCAAGCCCTGATTACACATTCCATAGTGCTCAACCTCCTCCTCCAATCGCAGTCTTTTGTACCTGTTGAAAGGCATTGAGGTTACAGGGTTTCTACCTTTAGGGTGCACAGCATAATGCTCTCTCTCAAGACAATGACCTCATCGTGACACCCTCGCTCTCTCTCTGTGTGTGTGTGTGTGTGTGTGTGTCAGAGAGAAAGGGGGACAGGGAGATGGTAAGAAAATGAAGAGGCAGAGCACGTTTGAAGAGTAGGAGGGAGTCAGGGGACTACCTTGGTATAGGCTACAGACAACTGTCAAGTTTATTTATGTTTAACTTCTTGCAAGCAAAAACATGAACCGTCCAAATAAATAATACTTTACTTCATAAAGATGCAGCCTTGCTAAAAATAGCTGTGCATTTTGGGCGTGGCCAACAGCAGACTAGGGAGTGCAGCTTCAGCAGCAGAGTAGATAGGAAAATCTAGGGACTGTAGCTACCATGTTGCTCTCTCACTGGATGGTACGGTAGACTATGTTACTGCATTTTATTACAACACATTTATCTCCTCTTATGTGGTTATTTATTACTGTACTAGCAGGACTCTGAGCTCACTCTGTGTAATAAATCCTACAGTAGCCTACATTGCTTACATTGCATTCCATACGGTCAGTAGCTACTGCTAAAACAGGCTGTACTTAGATTAACAACTGTAGTACCAATGCCTAAATGTAAAGCACACATACCACTAAGCCAAGGGAGCAGTCATTCCTTACAGGAAATTCCTACAGAGCACTTCTGCTGACTAAAAGGCTCCAAGAGAGGATAGTTTCAAGAATGTAATGTATACACTATGTTCAGCGTACAAGTCCAGTTGGAGTCCTTGGACCTTATATGAGAATTCAGGTGGTCTCTATGAAACAGTGTGCTGTGATTTGTATGTGGTAATGTAGCATGCAAGTTACCATTATAGTAGGTAAAACAATTAAAATGGTATAATTGAAACGTTCTCCTAAAGGTTCTATCCAACCCTTTTAGCAATCCTTTCAACTGCCATGATACATCTCAAAAATCCTCCACAAGAGAGAAAAGTTAGAGAATCAAAGACAGAAAGCAGAGCAGAGCCCTCCATTGGCAGTGTGCCTGTCTCTGTGCTGAGACATACGCGAAATGGGAGAGAACCATCGGATTCGTGGTCACATCTCTGACCAAGGCCCTTCTTCCCCGATTGCTCAGTTTGGCCGGGGGGCCAGCTCTAGGAAGAGTCTGAGGCCACTGTGTTCTTGGGGACCTTCAATGCAGCAGACATGTTTTGGTACCCTTCCCCAGATCTGTGTCTCAACACAATCCAGTCCCAGAGCTCTACAGACAATTCCTTCAACCTCATGGCTTGGTTTTTGCTCAGCGATGTACTGTCTACTGTGGGACCTTATATAGACAGGTGTGTGCCTTTCCAAATCATGCCCAATCAAGTTGTAGAAACATCTCAATGATGGATGGAAACAGGATGCACCTGTGCTCAATTTTGAGTCTCATAGCAAAGGGTCTGAATACCTATGTAAATAAGGTATTCGTATTTATTTGTAATACATTTGCGAAAAATTCTAAACCTGTTTTTGCTTTTTTATTATGGGGTGTTGTAGATTTTTATGAGGAAAACAGTTAATTTAATCCATTTTAGAGTAAGGCTGTAATGTAACACAATGTGGTAACACAATGTGGAAAAAGTCAAGGGGTCTGAATACCTTCCGAATGCATTGTATGTGTATTCTATTGTTCATGTCTATCATGGCCATTTCTTGGAGAGGGCTAGGGAAGCATCCATGCTAGGGAAGCATCCATGTTAGAAAACAAAAGGGTCAAAATAACAGGCTCTGCAAACTGTTCTGTGACCTACATTAACCGCAGTCACACGCCACAACTGCCATCAGAACCATACAAGCCAAGCCCATACACACGTCAACCACTATAAAAAGGGGAAACTAGAGAATAAATACCTCAGATATGAAATATACAACGTGTTAATATGCATCCATTTATGTGGAAATCAAAAATCAAGCAGCATCTCTCCAACTAAAGGATGGCTGCCATTGCCCCATTATAGCAGTAAGATGGTCTCTGCACAAATACCCATTGTGGCTCAGGACATGGAGAAAATGGGGATCTATTGTGACGGGGTAAATTGTGAATCATAAATGCCAATTCAGAATTAGCTCCAGTGGATTAAATTGGTAAACAATAGTGCTGCAGCGTCAACCATTGGAAAAGGGTGGAAAAGGAGGCATGTTCTGAATCTGAAGTAAATGAGGCAACACTGCCACCGGGTGGCCTACTTTGAAAAAAATACCCTAAAGCCAGGCGAGACATCAGTGTCGGTTCTACTCCATGGTACAGTATTTAGCCATACCAAACAGAAATCAGTACAATAAATAAGATTTATTTATTTCTTAGAAAAGGACAAAGTTTGGATTTAAATGTTAACGTTTATTGACGCATTTCCAATAATTATTGCAATCCAATTTGATATTGTAAGACGAGCAATTAGACTGCTACTTTTTCCCCTTTGAGGACAAGCTGTTCGGTCTCCCTACTCAGCTCTCCGTGGTCTGCGAGGGATTGTTCACCATGGACGCTAAACAAACATCCTCACGCCAAACGGTTAGGCAGTGGTTACCTGGACACCTGCGCAGCTGGCTATCAGTGGGAAAAGAGAAAAACAACTATTGAGAAAAAAGGGAAAAAAACGTCACATATTTGAATCACTGATTCGTGGTCTAGGCCTAGCTAACAGGACTGTAGACAAGGCATATTTACCGAGATATCGGGACATCATCGATGTCGGTTAATGGACATGTTGCAGATAGAGACTTCTTTGCGGCTAAAATGAATTTCGGTAGACCCAAATGGCCCCCCGGCAGCGATCTCTTTTTGTAAACTCTAGTCTGGAGGTGGTGCCTTGTCATGGTTGATTTTTAAGCAGACCTTCAACGCTTGTAAACTGTCGACGTCCGATGTGGTGTAAAACCAGAGCGAAGACGCCTGCCTACGTAGCGATGTTACCGTTACCCTGGCAAAGGTGAACCCCATCATAATGGCCTAAACGTTCAGCTCTTGACAAGTTCACTTCTCAGCAGCAATGATCTTCTAGAAATCCAGAGTTGAAGACAAACTACAGCCACTAACTTTTTTTCCCCCTACAAATGTGCAGACAATGACTAACCATTTGCATTATTCTCTTTTTAATGACAATGCTCATTTGAAAAATAGAGAAAAATAATTGCCTAAAAAAAACAGCTTTAAACGTACTGGTGTTTAAAGTGCAAATATATGTCAAGTGAAATACATGAGACATGCAACATATCAAGTCATTATTAAGTAATTCCTCCAACAAGCTACTAGTAACCAGAAACGTACAACTTAAAACGGTACATCTGCTGTAGAACTGTATGCATGTGATTGCACTGCCATGCAAAACAAAGCACAGAGTAATTATACTCAAATAAAAAGCAGTCATTGTAAAGATCTGTAGACTACATCTTTATGCTTTGTGTTGGTCACTGTTTACACTGACGAAGACAACAGTTATTACAATAAAATATCAGAATAGCATGAAGCGATACTGCAGAATGAAGCTAGCCTATACTGTATCGTTACATAAATCAAGCAGACAAAGCCCTCACTGCCTCGACTCCCCACACACTGGTAACTCCAGAGCTGTTGTGCAGTCTGTCAATACCATACTAAGCACAGCAGGTTGTGGGATCAGCAGTCTGTGTTGTTACTCATTAATTATTTTACATCCAAAATAACATAAGACCATATCCCCCTCAGACATCCAAGCCCAAAACTCAAGCACCATGGCACCTCTTTATTGCATCATAATGATCTTCTCTTGATGATTGACAACACGAGCCCCTCCCTACCCAGAATAATAGACAAACAGGCCTGATAGCATAATAGATGTGAACATTAGTGTAGCAGAGACAAGAAATAAAAAGGAGACATGGCCTCTGGAGGTTACAGAAGAGATATGTTCACATCAATTACTAAGCAGGACAAAGACCAAAACAAAGTCAAAACGTAGAACATGGATTAGTTGGGTTTAGACTCAGATCAGTGTCTTGTGTGACAAAACATTTAGATATCTTTTCCGCACTATAGTGTGTCTGACAAGGCCATGTATCTAGAGTTGTGAGTGAATCCAAAATTAATGCTCTCTATGAAGGCCAAAGTATATTTTGAATATTCACTTGCAAGAGATAAACAAGTTAATAAATCACTTGAGGGGGGGGGGGAAACAAGTTTAAATCATATTCACCAATCAATAAATCACATGTGAAGAACTCCATCTTATGTAACGTGATAAGCAGCGTTACAGTTTATGGCTATTCGGCAGCCTGAAGTAAAATAATAATCCCCCCCACTTATAACTAGGAATAACTACTAGCAACTATGTACTTAGTGGCATTTCAGAACAGAGAGAGCAGCAACTCCCCTTATGTGGGGAACCTATCCTCATAGATGTTACATAGCTTTAGTCAAATGGAACACCAACTAAACTAGTGTCATTCTCTAAGTCATAAGTTGTTCCAAGAAATAACCAACAAGACTGAGTCATCAGCCTTGAGACTTATACGCACAAACTGAAAGCTGATGGTGCCTTCACAAATCTTATTGCCTTGGATTTCCATTGCTCTGCTAGAGCTTTCAGCAAAATGGTCCAAACCCATCAGACATTCCTCTACGAACAAATGTGACATGGTGACGGCATTGACAAAGAGTTAAAACATGTTAAGCATGGTTCGTCGGCCAAGAACTTGCTTTAATGGCGGGATAGAAACACTATGGCACGGCAATCGTCAGTCCCAGTTCTCCCAATCCTCCAGCTGAAAAATAACATGTAATTTAGTTCAACACAATTGTTTCGAAGGCATGTTATCCTTTGTTATAGTTTGAGATTAGAAGAAATACAACGAGAAATATGACAAATACATCCTAGCCCACCTCTCCTGCAGCGGCAACTCTAGAGAGCGCCATCTGCACCTCCTCTTCTGTCATGTCCAGGTCAAAGTCCTTCTCCCAGTCCTCACTGACATCTGTGCTGGACCCTGCAGGGGTTGGGGGGGAGCACAGGGTCAGATAGGACCATTTAACACTGTTCTACAACACAAACAGCTTAGGACCTATTCAATCAAATCACAGTCACATCAATAGCTGAATAGAATGTCCTTTTACCTTTCTTGCCATTGTTTGAAGGTGTAGACTTCCCGCTGTCAGAGTTGAGCTCAAACACCCTCAGGTCCTGGGGCCCCTCTGTCTCTGGTCTGGTGGTAGGAGCCTGGACTGTTACTCTCTCAGCTGTAGCTTTCCCTGTGGACTCAGGCTGGGCTGGGGCCTCTACTTGAACCTCAGGCTGCCCCTGTTCCCTCTCCTCCTCCTGCTGCCCTTCTGGCTCGCTCTCCTCCAGGCTGGCCTTGTTGAGTTTCTGGGCCAGCTCAACGACTGCAGGATGTGGCCTGGCTGGTCTCAACTCCACCTGGGTGGGCAGGCTGCCACTGTCGCTGCTCAGGGAGAGGGTAGAGGAGCGCTCCCCGCTCGGCGACGGGATGGGGCTGAGCGGGGTCGTCGCCATGGTGACTGGTGTGAGTGGGGACAGCTGGGTCGCGGGGTCTTCCAATGGGGGTGTGAAGTTTAGGCGAGATGAAGACGTTGCACCAAGGAAATCATCTGGGGTAGAAATAAGGGAGAGAGAGAACAGTGAGTCACATGAGACAGACCTGCACTAATCTAAAACATTTCACCATTGTGAAATCCACTATCCAACACACCTTCATCCTCCTCCTCCCAGCCCAGAGCCTCTGTGTGGGTAGTCTGCTCTGCTCTCTGTTTCAGGGCCACTCTTCTCGCCTCCTCCTGGTGGTCAGTCACAATAGTTATTACCCATCAGCAGAACAGTACCAGATTGTGTTTTTATGTATTCAGGGAGATGGTGCTATGAAGTGGTGATGGGTATTTTAACTTGAAAATGATCTAATACACACAACTTACCTGTGAAATAGTTGCATCGAAAACATTGTAAGATACCTCCATTTTGTCAGCATGCAGTACATAAAATATTATATTATAATATATAATATATTATATATATAATATTATTATATTATATTACTTTCCAGAAAAGGAAGAAGGGGCTGGGAACGGGCTTTGGCAGAAGAGGGTGTGGACTTTGTTAAGAAACATTGGAAATCATCTGAACCCAAATCGAGTAGCAGATTTGGCTCTGGGTGCTGAGATTAGCTTTCACAATCTCAATGTTTTCCCCAGAGTCTTTACTAACCTACCGGAGCTCTGAGGCCCCTCTCCAAACTGTCCAGCAGAGGGAAGAGTTTACTTTCTAACGTAATAGAAGTGGGTGCATGACAGTTCACAAGACCTATCCATGCCAGTAACAAAAGTGGGAATTACCTGGTATAACTGAAAGACTTTGTAGAAATACCGCTGCCAGAATTCAGAATGGGCTACAGCTGCTGGCACCTAGGAATGAAAATGCATAATATGCTACTTTACACCCAGATTTTGTATTGTTAGGAACAAGAATAATTCACTTACATTCTATTAATGTGGTAAATAATGTTAAGCTCTAGTGTTTCTATGATAAGACCTTTTAACAGGAGGGTTTAGATAAGTGTACCATTTTGGTGTAAAGGGCCCTGATGGAGGGGCTGTTGACCAGGAGGTCAGAGATCTCTCCTTTCCTCTCCTCCAGACTGAAGCAGGAGAGCCACGCATCAAACTTCTCTAGGGGACCTAGGACAATACACAGGCCACACATTTAAAATACACCCAAGACACTACAATGTTTGACAGTTTAACCGCATGAAAATAAGAAGTCCAAACTTCCCAAGTCTTGTCCTGACAAGTTATTTGTATTCACTGTAATAAGAGTTCATTTTGACCATGGTTAATGGGTAGGCCCAATCCATAAACCTGATTTTAATGCCCACTACACAGAAATTGAAAACACGTAACATTTGCTTCAGAAAAATCCATCGAGAGTGCTTGCAGGCTTGGATTATAGGAGCGCATTTTAAGACATTTAGTTGTCTCTCAGATTGAATAGAGCCCTTAGACAACATTAGTTTGGCAAGAGGAATGGGAGGAGTTCTTACGTCACTGCCTTATTTGCTTGTTGCCCTAATGTAAACATCCCCAGGACACAAAATATCAGCTAACAAGATGGAGATCAGAGGTTATTTATTTTAATTAATGTATTTCACAAGTGGCTAATTTGAATCAACTACCTTCACTAAAACCACTGCAAAAGTTTTGCCTGCAAATTTTGGTTTCGAATAGCAACGTTCTGGCAGGTCTGCCTACAGGTTATGGTAAGAGTATTTCATGAGCAATTTCTGATCGCATTTTAAGCCCCGCCTATCCAAACTTGTGATTTGTTGGGAGAGTTGACTGTCTGAATGGGACCCTGCCCGGAACATTTATTTTCATTCCCTTTTCCAAAGTTACCAAGAGAATCCATCACGACTTCCAGACTAAACATTACATAGGGCCTTTAGTCCCTTGTCATTGCCATTCTGTAGGCTTTTTTATGTTTTGAAGGCACTGAAGCCTGGTTAGTGACATTGCATGGCACATGACCTTTTCTTGAATATAATCAGAAGAGTGAAGAAACAGATGGAAAAGAAAGTTGTGAACTGTTCACCGTCAGGCTCATTGCAGTATGTAGCAGGGTCAGCTTGTAGACTGTAGAGACGCGCCTAGGGAACAAAACACAAACTGTAACTCAAGTGACAACATGTGTTCTGGAGTGTAATCATTAGTCCAAACAGTTGTATTTTGCACCGAAAACTAGTTTCTATTGGAATGGACAAATTCAGGTAGGTTCCTGCCCGTTTGGTTCCTAGTGAATACAACCCTGGTATCTAGTATTGCAACAAAGAGACCGTATTATGATATCAACAAAAAAAATTATCTCTTGAAGCCTAAAGCACAAATCTGTGGATAAACCATCCCCTCTGCTGAGCTCAGTAACACTTCTGAGACTAACCACTCGTACATGTTTGAACAGGTGGGGGAGAAGCTCTAACAATGTTAACATTTCTGAGATACATTCTTGTATATTAGCAGTAAGTGCAGTAAAATGTAAAACAGCATAGTATCTCTTCCTTAAGTAGTTCAATGACACGGTCACGGTGATTAGTTAAACACAGTCTAAACATCCTCACCTTGGTGCTGTCATACACCTCTGTGGTGCCTGCAGGAGTTGCCACTAGCGTAATGACATCACAGTCGATGGTCATGTCCTGGGGAGGAGCGAGGGTGTCTGTTATCACGCCTAAGAAACTGGACAGACTCTTCTTCACCTTCTCTGTGGTGTCAGAGGAGCCCTCCACCTGAAACAAAGTGGGATAGGTGGCATATGTCAGACAGGAAGTATGCCTATAAATAACCAAGTGACGATGCATATGAGCTTTTCTCATATGGGTCACTGTGACCCATAGTAAAGAACCAAATGGCCTACCGCTAGTTTGCTTCTAACAGCACTTGCTGTGGCGACGATGGAGCACGCAGTATCATGTTGCACTACATTGGAGAACTCTGTCAGGTCACGCTTTATGAACTCATACGCCTCAGATGACTGTAAAAACAAAATGTTGGAGTTACATTGGCAAGTCCAAACAAGGTAAGATGTCTGCAATAGCAGCACACATTGGACTTCACAAGGATATTCATTGACTTTTATGTTTTATCATGAGTCATGTAGAAAACACTGAATATGCCTACTTGATAAACAGCACATAACAAAATAGCCAGCGAGTTTATTTTGTAGCTTATTATGCATCATAAGGAGAGAGAACTTGATTATCTGTGCAGGCTAGCATGGATGCCTACCTTATCTTTGACGGCCTGGAAGCTTTGGTGAAGCCAGCCTCCCCACCAGCCTTCGCAGCCTTCCCTGGAGTCGAGAGACATGGTGATGAGACTTAAAAATGGATCAACAGGGCAATGTCATGCAATACATATCTTGCATTTTAGATACTTAACTATGTTAATGGCTTAGCTAACGTTACCTACAATCTGGCCAGACATGAGAGTAACAGTGTGCATACACTCATCTGACAGCAATCTAGCCAGTTTAGCTGACTGGCTAGCCAACACCTGGGGTGTATTCATTACGCTGTTTCTGTTGTAAAACGTTTTCAGTTTGGAGTAAACTGTTTGTTGCATAATTGGCGTGATGAATACACCTCATGTGTTGGCTAGCCAGTCAGCTAAACTGGCTAGATTGCTGTCAGAGGATTGTATGTCCACTGTTTCTCTCGGACAAATATAGGTAGGTGCCTTCCCGTTTTGTTCCGTTTGCTCTGTTTAATTTCGTTTGGTTCTTAAACGATTTCAGTTGCAAGAGGTTATGAATACACCCCAGTGAATGTGCATTAGATGTATACAGCAACTAGCCTAGCTAGTTAGCTGTCATGCTAACAAAGTTAGTTACGGTGGGAACCATGGAACTGTATTGTATCAATCGCCTTTAATAAATACAATAGGAGGTAGTAATAATCGACCAAATTACATTTGTCACGCGATTAATACGTCTGTCTCTGCGACTAGGCAGCAACCAGTCTGTTCGTCACTGCTAGCTAGCCACCTAACGTTAGCCATCGAGCTAACCAGCTGGTGCAATATTTTGGTAAACAAACACAGACGGACTTCCTCACATTGCCTCGAGAACAGACAGAACGTTTTGAAATGGGTGAATGTAGCAAGAGCTAAATATGAAGGAAGCAACATCTTATATGAAGAAAACCCATGCCAAAAGTGTGATTATAATACGATGGTTAATTTATCAAACAAAAACTATATTGCGACTTCTCACTCACCCTTCAGCCATCTTCAGACCATGACGACATCACCGGCATTTACTGAACTCTGACCCTGCTGAATTAGGAATAAGCTTGTCCCTCTAAAAATACTTTTCAGTTTGTATCTGCTTCTACTAAATACAGCTTCAGGGTAGATAGCTCGTGTAAAATGTATTATTATTTTCCAAATTCATTATTAGCTCTTTGGGCAATTTTTTAGGACTATGTCTGTGTCTGCAAAGGATCATGGTTAGGGATGGGTCAACGTTTACATAATGAGTACCTGGAGGAAAATGGGGGAGCTTTCAATTTACTCTTTAAAGTTGATAGAAGAATGCACAAGGTGCAATTTCGAAATTGGGTAGTGCATCATCAGTTTTTATCTTGTCATGTCAGTCATTGCGTACCTTAGAGCTATTTACTTGGTCAGAAATGTCCAGATCAACTAGCCCATGTCAGCTAATGTTTTTTAGCCCATAGATTTTGTTGTGATATTTGAGTGACTCAAACATTACGAGACCTGGCAAAATGTATAGAGTTGCAAGAAAATGAGCTTTAAAACAGCAAACTGTTCCCCAATACTGGAAGGAGGGCCTGAGTGAAAAAGTTTGGGAACCACTGTTTCATTAGGCCTATTCCAAAAAATGCACAAACTTGCACCAGGGGTGATTTTAGCATGTAAATCTTGGTGGGGCAAAAAAATAAGTGTCTAGTAGCAAAGCCACTACACAACACAAAACAATACATTAATTGCGCTATAACAGTGACAAATTGTGCCCACAAACCTACATAAAGCTGTCCCAACATCTTACCACTGCTACACCTGGCTACCAGTGGAGCCTTGTCTGGCAGCAAAATTATTTAATGATTACATTTCTCTAAAACAGGTTATAGGCTACGTGTGCACCACAAAGTCAGAACAGTAGGCAAAATCGAGAGGGGTAAATAGACTAAATATATTACATAATTTATGCAGTAGCATACAATACATTTTTGGACTCACCTTGTGCTGTGCTCACAAATTTTGCTAAAAATGTGGGGCTCAAAACAGACCACCTGTCCTGAATGACAGGTTGCCACTGTCTTGCATGCAGACTAGCCTATAGCCTATGTTCTGTTCTGTTTGAGGAGGAGAGCATGATAATGAGGAGGACCGGAGGTCAACTTTGATAGCGTGCTACTACTAAAATATATTTTATTATTATATGTTTCTTGACCATGATGTAGGCCTATTTATCAGAGTTATTGGCCTCACAATAAGCCACATTGTGGTGCTGAAACTTGAGGCAACAGCCATGGCACAATCAATCGGAAATGAATAGATCATGGTCCTGAAAGTAGGCAAATTCGAGTAGGCATAGTTCATTTCAACTTCTTAATTTTAATTAGACTTTACTAACAAGAGGGCTTTGTGTTGGAGCCTATTTCTTGCTACTTAAGAAATACGAGGTAGGCAATAGGGTACTATATCCCTAGATTTGTCGGTCAATTCCTCCACCCACCATGCACTCTTTAAATAGCCTACCTCCATGTCAGTGTAGTGATGGGCATTCCGAGTCTTTTCAGTGAGCTGGTTCATTGGGCTCTGTTCATGTAAAAGAGCAAGCACATTTGTCTCACAAATGTCTCTACATTGAAAATGCTTAAAAGTTTACTTAGAACCATGAAAAACATTGCAAATCTCAAACGTAAAGTCCAAAAGGTAGGCTACCATTGTCAGATCGGAAAATGCATAATCAAATAAATGTTTACCTGTCCTAATTTTTAGATGGCCTGCAAAAAAAAAGTTTTTTTTTTTAAACACTGGACAAATTAGGTGGAACAGATTGATACGCTCTCCCCACTATTTATTGTTTCTGCATTGAGGATTCATCCTCTTTCAATAATTATTTTGGAAATGATCTACAGAAAAACCTTGTTTTCAGCTCAGCTCAAAAAGGGCCGTTCGTTCGCGAACGACCCATCATTATGTCAGTGAAGGGCTGTTAAATTAAAACCAAGACTCTAATTTAGGTGGTATGAGAAGGTATGCCATAGGCCTACTTTTTATTAAAGAAATGGCAAAAAAAAACAGGCCTACCACTTGTTAGATTAAAAAAAACGGATTATATAAAGTGATTTATAACGGCGCTTTGGTCCACAGTGCTGTATGCTAGAAACAAGCTGTAAAATAGCTGGGAAAAACATGTCTCCGATGATCGATATGGGATTGTTTAGTTCCTCTGACATTCAGAGGCTGAGCTACAACCTTCTATAGCCGAGGAGACAACTTTGCTGTGCTTTGCTTGGGAAGTAATCCAATTATGTCACTATCAATTGATAAAGCTTTTCACGTTCTGTACAATAGAAGATGTTTAAACCCAGACAGCTTTTAGGGAAACACTTGTGGCCTTCTCTCATTGAGTTAAGCCACAGAAGAAGAGTAGCCAGCAGTTGAAGTTTAAAATGTTCTGCATCTGTAGGCCTACTTTGTCTGGGGTGGAAAGGTAGAACCTAACCTTTGAAAGTACCATGCTCAGATTCCTAATGACATCTCAGATTAAATTATTTGCAAACAGGGACAGTTTCATTGCTATCAAGACACACTGATTTGGCATTGGAGAACACATACACATATCTCTCTGTCCATTCTTAGCCTGTAATGTTGTCAATTGGTGTGATATAAAAAAATAATCTGCTAATATGTAAAACTTACATAGAATTTTGCAGTTTTGAAACTGCAGTAAAAGTGCAGTCACTGCAGTCCACTGTGGTATTCTGGACGCAGTAATTGCAGAATAACTGCAATTATACTGCATTGTAACTGTGTAACTGCAGTAATATTTCTTTTTTTGGAAGCAGTATTTGCAGCATACTGCGCTCTGACTGCAATGTTTTCTCATAAGGGGAAAACTAAATCTAACATTGCGTTCAAATTCTGCTTAAAAATCTATCATAATTGAACCCCAACCTTGCACCCACTTGTGTTTATTGTTAGGGCCAGCTAAAATGAAAGCCAAACAAAGATTTCAGAATAAGCCTTTAGGGCTGAGCTCCTCCACGGAGTTGAGCGCAGACTAGAGTTTTTTAAAATGAACCTCTGACTCCTTCGAAATGCTATGTGTCTGTCGATACTTTAAAATAATAATTCTTAAACCCTTACTGTGTACCTGTGTTTGTCTTCTGTTGTTGCGTGCCTTTTTTTGTATGCTGAAATCCGTACGGATTTCATAACAGACAGAAATACTCTTCAGTAGTCAGATTCTCTGTGGCAGCGATATCAAAAAAAGCATAATCATTAACTTTATGAACCTTATAAAAAAAGATTGCAGTTTTGAAACTGCAGTAAAAGTGCAGTCACTGCAGTCCACTGTGGTACTCTGGACGCAGTAATTTTTAAATAAAATGTTACTCAAATACAACCACCACCGACTGTTTCAATTGGCACATGCGCATTCACACTTAGTTGCCATCTATCTTGGAGCAACAGCAATGAGGTCACACTCAGTGGTTGTGTTTGATTAACGTTTAATAAAAAGTAAGCATTTCAGGAACAAAGAAAAGCTCGCAAAAACAGAGGACAAATAGCTACATGGTACGGGTAAGAATTTACATTTTTGAAGTATCGACACATAGAGGAGTCAAACTCTAGTCTGCGCTCAACTCCGTGGAGTAGTTTAGGTAATTGGCTAGGGCTGAGCCAGACAGTTGGTTAGGTTTGCATATTTGGCTAATTATGCCCTTGCAAAGGTTGTATCACTCATTACCCTCTTGATACTCCCCATCCCGGATCCGGGAGCGTAATCATCACCTGACAATAATTAGCATAACGCAATGGACATAAATATCCCTAGATAATATTCCTATTCATGAAAATCACAAATGAAATATATTGAGACACAGCTTAGCCTTTTGTTAATCACCCTGTCATCTCAGATTTTCAAAATATGCTTTACAGCCAAAGCTAGACAAGCATTTGTGTAAGTTTATCGATAGCCTAGCATAGCATTATGCCTTGCTAGCAGCAGCCAACCTTGTCACAAATCAGAAAAGCAATCAAATTAAATTGTTTACCTTTGATGAACTTCGGATGTTTTCACTCACGAGACTCCCAGGTAGATAGCCAAAGTTCATTTTTTCCCAAAATATTATTTTTGTAGGCGAAATAGCTCCGTTTGTTCTTCACTTTTGGCTGAGAAATTGCCCAGAAATTGCAGTCACGAAAACGGCGAAAAATATTCAAAATTAGCTCCATAATATCGACAGAAACATGGCAAACCATGTTTAAAATCAATCCTGAAGGTGTTTTTCTAATATCTATTCGATAATATATCCGTCGGGACAATTCATTTTTCAGTAGGACCGATTGGAGTAATGGCTACCTTTGTATTTTACGGAGAATCTCTCTCGGAGCCACCATGTGACCACTTACTTAATGTGTCCGCCTACGGCTATTCTTCAACATAACTGCGTAAAACTACGTCACTATGCTGTAGACACCTTGGGGAATATGTAGAAAGCGTAAGCTCGTTGATGGCACATTCACAGCTCAATAGGGACTCATTGGAACGCAGCGCTTTCAAAACCTGGGGCACTTCCAGATTGGATTTTTTTTCACTTCCAGTTCTGTTATACTCACAGACAATATCTTTACAGTTTTGGAAACATTAGAGTGTTTTCTATCCAAAGCTGTCAATTATATGCATATTCTAGCATCTTGTCCTGACAAAATATCCTGTTTAAAACGGGAACGTTTTTTTTCCAAAAATGAAAATACTGCCCCTAGAGTCGCAGCAGGTTTTAATGGGATGCAAATACTTTTTTATGGTTTCTGATGTTCATGGTCTATAGGCTATGATTTTGAACTAGTTTGAGCTTGTTCAATATGATAAATTAGGTAAAGTGTGGCCAGCCAGTCAATAGCACTGTCTCCACCTAGACACAGGACGTCTGATAACTCATATTTTGTTGTAGGTAGATCATTAACTCACTTAGCCACATGATTAGCATTCAGATTTAATCTGCCCGTATGTTACTCAAACTTTAACGGGTCTACACGAATTCCCAGGCCTGTGTGTGTGTGTGTGTGTGTGTTGACCCTATCCCAGCTGTGTTTCCCCCTCATCAGTATGCAGGGTGAAGGGGAGCCAGACTTTACTGAGCTGATAGTAAAAAGGTCAGGCTGCAAGCTTCTGGTGGAGTGCTCTCCCTTAATTGAAGATCCCCTGTACCCAGACGAAGTACAATGTGTGCGTATGTTCTGCAATATGTCTCCTCTGTCCAGACTCGCAATCCCCTTAATTGTCTCCTTCAGTTCCCTAATTAACTGTCGATCCTGTCTACTGCTGAGCCCAGGGTAACACACACCCTTCTATTGATTAGCATTCCCTCCCGTTAACTGTTAACTCATCCATCTGTCTCTATGGGGTGGTGCCGCTAGCTAGCATGATCATGGCTACTGTATATAGCAGTGGAAATCCTGACTATGCAGTCTTTACTCTCCACTCAGTTTGAGGCTTTTCTTTTCTCTGATGTTCCATCCAACCTTTTTATTAGAGTAAAATGTCATGACAGGCCTGATGGAAACAGCAAATCTGTCGGTACTGTACATTTTCAAACGTGGACAAAAGAAAATACGCTAGACAAGGTGGGATTGTTCTGTGTTGGTAAAATGTATGAATGTGAGAAATGGCTGTGGAAATGCCTTTATGTGCAAATATTGATATGAGAACCATCATATCGAAGGCGTTGACATGGTGCGTGGTCCTTCTACTTCGACTCAGGAAAGCATACAGTTTATTAGGCAACAGATTAAATCAATTATGATGTACTTCACGGGGTGGTGAAAGTGCAAGGTGATGAGCTTGTGCTCCTTTCCAATAAATATCGAGGGTCATGATGATTGATTCTTGGCTGCCATTTGACAAATAAAATAATCTCACTCTTTTGTCCATAATAATCTCATAATGTAGACTACTGTATACCCACATCTGCAAACTGTTGGGTAGAGCACACGTGCCAAGACCAGAGTGGGCACATTCGCTATATACTCTAACACAAACATTTTGCTGGCAAAAAATGTAACCACAAAAGTAATTTTCACGCACAGCCTTTTATGCGCAACAAGTCAATTTGATGGAAACACATCTCTGGTGGGAAAATGCGCATATTGTTTTATGCAGAATTTAGAATATTTGCATGAAAATCTGTCACCAATTGGATGGAAACCTAGCTACTATCAGGTACTTTTCTTGCTACTGAAAAAGCTGTTGAATTTTTGCATGTTTTTACCCCTCATGTTTATGTTTTATCATTTTTAATAATGGATAAATCCCAAAATATTGTCAAGCCTCACAGCTGTTCATGGTAATGTAGAAATAAGCCTGTATCATGAACCATGCACTACTCATTCAACATGATAAAACCTTCACATTAAAAGCCCTTTTTACTTCACACATCCTATGTTCTATGTGTTTAATGTGGAGTTTCCTAAACATGGTAGCCTACTCACAGCATATGCTCCTAACATACATACTTTAGACAGCACATAAAAGCACTATGAGGACAACAGTGGCTGGCCATAATGGCTCGGAAAGACACTGTATGATTTAAGATGCATATCCACTACACGCCACACACCCACACACCCACACCTTCTCCATCCTGCTGCTGCTTCGTGGGTTAACACCATCAGCTAGCGACACAAAAACACCAGCTTTGCACAAGTAAGTGTCCCTAATTATCAGCAAAGGGAGGCCGATCCCACTAATCCGAACAATGTGTTCTGCTTCCCAATTCCACCTGTGCCCAAAATACAGGGGGGGGGGGGGGGGGGGGGGGGGGGGGGGCTAGTGGAAGGACTCAGGGTCCCAGTGTCAGGGGACCAGGGACCAGGTGATGCCGGAGCACCACAGAAGGCCCCTCCCTTGGCTGGGCTGGCAGCTGCCTCCCCCCACTGGGACGTCCCACAGCTGACAGTCCCAGAGTACTGACAGGGGCTCTTTACAGTGTCAATAGCCCCATAAATTAGAGCTAACCGCCTTTGTGGCAGGCGAGGTGTCAGGCCTTTTGGCCCAACGGCGCTTGTTACCATGATGAAATGTAGATTGAATGGAAGGGGCCTGTGTCCCAGGCACGAGAGCTTGGCCTCACCCGGTCTTTGTGTCCCATGCACAGCTATTGTCCAGTTCTATTCAGAGCTCTCATGGAGGAGGGGGTTGAAGGGGGACTGAGGAGTTACATCTCTTAATTTCTCCCCTGATCTCCACCTCATCCATCAGCCATGGGAGGATAAGCATGTATTTTACACGCTTGACTTGTTGCTAAGTGAGGGTGAGTCATTGTTGGGGGTTTGAGTGAATACATGTCTGTGGCTTCCATCCCACATATGTCATTGTTCTGGAGTGTTTGGTAAAGCCAGTCAATCATTGACTATCATTTTTTAATATAATTGGTTTCATGAAGATATATTTTTATCTTTAAATATCTGTTTTGATTTGTTGGTTTAAATAATAAAAAAGTTGAAGTTACAATAATGCCATATACACTATTATCTTGGTGTGTATTCTTATGTTTAAACATCCTATGTAAAAATTACCCATATTTACTTGCATTATTCAGATGCGCCCTAGGTATGAACACAGCCATGTCCTTAAGGGACAGTGACAAATCCTCTGGCCCACAGATGAGAAGGCCACAGTCCTGTCCCCCCGCCTGCGCCAGACAAAAGTGAATCGCCATCCTGGCGCCCGCGCTGCCCTTTCATCTCCCACACCCTGTTGAAGTGAAGATGGATGATCCCAGAGCTCAGAGTGCCACATTCAACCTCCCTCTGCAGAGCTGCATTGTCTGGCCCTTCTGTCTCTCTTTAGCTCAGGGGTAGGCCTCTCCTCTAGGCTGGTTAGCAACCAACACCCTCTCTACTCTACGCCCATCTCCCCTGTTCAGCATCGCTAACTACTACACCCTCCTGGGTCTACCATGGAGAGACCCTAAAATACAGTGCACAGCAATGGTAAATATAATATAGTTGTGTTTTACTATTGTAGTGCTACGTAGCCAATTTGAAAATTAAAAACATGAACGACATGCTCAAAAACACAATAGTCTGATGCAAATAAAAATGTAAGTAGATGTTAATAGATTTACATTTCTGATATAAATGGACTGTCTCAAGTAAAACAGCAGAACATTTTCGGTTTTTTTTCATATCAAAAGTTTAATTTAGGAAAATAGGACACCTGCACAGAAGGACACAGTACTTTCCATCTTTGTCATTTGTTTCAGTAACACTGATATTGAATAGCCATAGCAGCTATTCTTGCTGTTAGTTCAAAGAACAACAGTATGAAATGGTCCCTGTGTGTGCATTTTAAATCCTTTCAATATAAACAAGGCATGTCAATTGGAAAAATAGCAGCGACATACTCAATAAAAGATACACTATATACAAAATATGTACAGGTCCTGAGGCTACCAGTGTTTTTTTTACAGTTAAACCAACTATTTTTCTCAGTCCACTGGCAGTGAGCTTCTTTGTCCTGGGTTGGGCCTCAACTTCAGTCCTGAGTGTTGCCTGCTCACTTGCCCATGGAAAAGCTGTGCAGGGTGGATGCGGTGGTTGGTAGAGGCTGGCAGAGCGAGCAGGGACAGGGCATTCCAGGGAAGTGCCTGTAGGAGCTGGCTAGGTGGAGAGGGTCCTTCAGCAGGCTCTGTACCGGTGCATGGTGGAAGCCCATGTAGCTTGCAGAGGGAGGTGAGTGTGGGGCTGGAGCAGGGGGAGGCGAGGGGTGGTGGAGAGCTGAGGCCGTGCTGCCAACTAGGGAGTGCAGGTTCTGGGCCAAGGGGTGCAGTGGGAGATGGGCTGTGGGGGCCGGAAGGGTGATCCGGGGGTGGCTGGTGCGACTCTGGGCACCACTGCCTCCGTACACATCCCCAACCAGCTTTTTCATCTCCTCCAGAGAGCTGGACAACATGAGGATATAGTTACGGGCCAGCAGCAGGGTGGAGATCTTTGAGAGCTTGCGAACAGAGGGCCCCTGAGCGTAGGGCATGACCTCTCTCAGGCCATCTAATGCCTGGTTCAGGTCATGCATCCTCTTCCTCTCTCTGCCATTCACCTTCAGCCTAAGGTCTTGCACATCGTCACCCTCTTTGAGGTCAGCCCGGGTCTTGCTCTTGCCTCCCCCAGCACAGCGGTCAACCCTGCCCTGGCCGGCAGCCCTGGCTGCCCCCTCCTCCTGGCAGTAGGCCTGAAACATCTTGTTGGAGAAGAAGCTACCCATGGAGTCATCCACCACCAGGTCTGGAGATGAGGAGCGGCTGGAGTTGGAGCCAGCGTCAGAATCCATCTCAGCCGTTGAATAAGTAAAAAAATAAACGTTATACACGAAAGTAGAAAAGACAACTAAATCCCCAAAGCAGCTGAGGTTAGAGCCAAAGCCTTTGGTAAAAGGTTCTTGAAAAATGTTTCACTCTTTTTTCCCCCACCGCTCGCTGAGGGCCAATGCTCTCTCACTCGTACTTCTGTCAGAGCTCAGTAGATAGCTAGATACAGCAGGCGAAGGCAGGAGATGTGCTATGTCTGGTCCTCGTCAGCGGTCTGTCCTTCTGCAGCTCTACAGGGGTGCATTTATACCCCCGTCCCAACAAAGGAACAATGAGACGCATAATGAAACATTTAGACTCGCAGCCAATTGCAGAAGGGACACACTTTCACTCCTCAGAGCCCACCCTTACCACCCCACCTCGCTACACCCACGTTTAACTCTCCATAATCACCACACATTAACTAGAGCAGGCCTGGGTTCACACGTATGTGTTAAGACATACAAAACACTGTTTAGTTAACACAAGGCACCTCACAGTTCATCAGTGAAGATTCACATGTACATATGAAGATATAAAGGACAGAGTTTTTCATCAGTGGTCTAAATTTGCAAGTATGTAAAGACGTTTACCGTAATGGTTATGGTGGGATAAACAATGTGCAAAATTAAATGTAAAAAAATTATCCCAGTGTCAGGGGGACATTCACCAAAGTGATGCATAATATAGTAATCATTTCAATACATGTGCTGCCAGTGCTGGAAATTGATCACAGTGATGGACATTCTGTATATATTATATTTTATCTGTTGCATTTCATTTGGAGGGAAACGTAACCCAATATTTAAAACAATACCTCAATCTTAATAAGAACAGGAAAGTCAGTTCAGTAATAATAAATATTTGGTACTGCCTTGAGAATAGTGATCTTGACATTGACATATTTAATAGACTTTGATATGGAACCCTGTATGTGGGGCAATCAGCAGTTACTACAACCATTTTTGTACTTATAAATGAATCATGTGCACCAATCAGTGGCGGTCGGTGCCGTTTAAGATGAGGGAGGATGATTATTTATTCTATGAGCATATTGGAGCATATTGGATGACTGTTATTCATATTCAATTCATCCAGCTCAATGTAACATTGATAGGTTTAGGCTACTACATGATACTCTAATTTTTCCTACACTCATCATGAGGTTGCAACAACTTAGCCTATGAATGAATGTTTACAATGTAGGTGCACAGGTCGAGAGAAATTTGAGTAATCACGGTGACAGACAGTGACACATTCAATCCAGCCATGCACAATCTTGCCGGCACCTAGCTGATCTGGGGTGTAATCATTTTCTATTGGACAAATTCAGGTATGTTTATCCCCATTTCATCCATTTAAGAAACGTTTTTCAACAGATTGAATACACCCCTGGTCACATAAAAAGGGGAATCGCATCGACGCACTCTCCTCCTCTTACCTTTTCCCTTCACTTGTGGACTTCATTGTACAACACATCAGCTGTCTGTGACTAGGCAAAAACATTTTTACAAACCAGACCTATCATATCTGCCAATCGCTACACTCGGCCTACATCGTTGTCACCATATTAACATCATAGTCAACATAGCTACTAAAACTAACTAAAACTGTTTGTAAACCTGCTACAATCATGTACAGTACAGTCAGCAGCAAGCAATTTAGCAGTTACACCGGCAGGCCCCGGTGGCAATAAATTAATAAAACCAAAAGCTTACCTTGATAAGGAAGAGTTCCAGTGTTGGATAGCCATAGCCAGCTAGCTAACACAGCATCCCTCTGTTTGAGTCTGTGTTTGAGGCTGAACTAGCTAAGTAAGTGAAAGTAAAAAAATATTTTTAAAAATACAACAAAATATAGCTAGCTCTTTCTCTCTCTCTCTCTCTCTCTCTCTCTCTCTCGCTCGCTTCTCCTTCATTTCTGAATAAATTAATTTGTTCAAAACTATTAAACTATTGTCTTTCTCTCTCTTTGAGTCAATTACTCACAATAATGAATGCAGTGCAGTGCTAGCTAGCTGTAGTTTATGCTTTTAGTACTAGATTCATTCTCTGTTCCTTGGATTGGATGGGCAACATATCAGTTCATGCTGCAAGGCCTCTGATAGGTTGGAGGACATCGTCTGGAAATTGTCATAATTACTGTGTAAGTCTATGGAAGGGGGTAAGAACCATGAGCCTTCTAGGTTTTGTATTGAAGTCAATGTGCCCAGAGGAGGACGGAAACTAGCGGTCCTCCCTCTACACCACGGTGCTACCCCACAGAGTGCTGTTGAGGCTACTATAGACATTCATTGAAAAACAGTGTGTTTTAATCAATTATTTGACAAGAATATATTTAGTATCGTTTTATCTAAAAGGATTAAAAAAAAAAAAATTCACTATATTTATTTTTATGAAATTCACTGAGGAGGATGGTCCTCCCCTTCCTCCTCTGAGGAGCCTCCACTGATACCAATTGATTCTTGAAGAATATGACTTAGAAATGCCTTATGAGCTTAGTTCCACTGTCGAACCCCATCAGAACCCGAAATACAGTATAAGCTTGTTTTACTCAAATGTTTGTAAACAAAGTAAATGTAAATAAACCCTATATAGCCTCAAAATAGTTTTGGTTAAAACTATAATGTTGATATCATGGTGGTCAATCCTTGCATCCATAGTTCTGTCTATGAATTTGAGAGTGGTTACATTTCTCCAGCCCCATGCTTCACCTTTTTTTACAGAAACAGGGGCGGGGAGTGGGCTTTGTTATTGTTCTAGTGCTGATTGCCGCTTTAAACCTAGACAAGAACGTTGTTAATGGCAGACTAGGTAAAATTCAACCACGGATAAAGACAATGGGGTCAGATTCAATACGACTAAGCCCCCAAACAGTCTGCGAAATCACATCACTATCACTGGAAGGGGGCCCTGCAGAGAGGAGGAGGTAGTTAAAAAGATACTAAAGAGTGGGCGATGCATTGTCTTGCCCTTCTTCAGTACCGTAAAGCCCTTTAGATTGGGCCGGTTAACTTTCTAAGATCCTGCGTAGCGTGGCTATTCCTCCATGGCTCTGCATTGGCCACAGAGGATTCATTAACATAACTATAACACGCATAGTGTGTGTGTGTGTCTGTGTGTGCTGGTTCACACTGACTCTGATTACTCACACACTACAGGTTATAACACTTTCTTATAATGACACTTGCCACAGGGTTCATGTAGAAGTTATATGTGACAGACATATAAAAGACGGAAGATAATCTAAATATTTATGTACATTTGAAGTCGGAAGTTTACATACACTTAGGTTAGAGTCATCAAAATTAGTTTTTCAGCCACTCCACAAATTTCTTGTTAACAAACTATAGTTTTGGCAAGTCGGTTAGGACATCTACTTTGTGCATGACACAAGTCATTTTTCCAACAATTGTTTACAGACAGATTATTTCACTTATAATTCACTGTATCACAATTCCAGTGGGTCAGAAGTTTACATACACTAAGTCGACTGTGCCTTTAAACAGCTAGGAAAATTCTAGAAAATTATGTTATGGCTTTAGAAGCTTCTGATAGGCTAATTGACATAATTTGAGTCAATTGGAGGTGTACCTGCGGATGTATTTCAAGGCCTACCTTCAAACTCAGTGCCTCTTTGCTTGACATCATGGGAAAATCAAAGAAATGAGCCAAGGCCTCAGAAAAAGAAACTGTAGACCTCCACAAGTCTGGTTCATCCTTGGGAGCAATTTCCAAAGGCCTGAAGTTACCACGTTCATCTGTACAAACAATAGTACGCAAGTATAAACATCATGGAACCACGCAGCCATCATACCGCTCAGGAAGGAGACACGTTCTGTCTCCTAGAGATTAACGTACTTTGGTGCTAAAGTGCAAATCAATCCCAGAACAACAGCAAAGGACCTTGTGAAGACGCAGGAGGAAACAGGTACAAAAGTATCTATATCCACAGTAAAACAAGTCCTATATCGATATAACCTGAAAGGCCGCTCAGCAAGGAAGAAGCCACTGCTCCAAAACCACCATAAAAAAGCCAGACTACAGTTTGCAACTGCACATGGGCACAAAGATCGTACTTTTTGGAGAAATGTCCTCTGGTCTGATGAAATAAAAATATAACTGTTTGGAGGAAAAAGGGGGAGGCTTGCAAGCGAAATAACATCATTCCAACCGGGAAGCATGGGGTGGCAGCATCATGTTGTCGGGGTGCTATGTTGCAGGATGGACTGATGCACTTCACAAAATACATGGCATCATGAGGGAGGAAAATGATGTGGATATTTTGAAGCAACATCTCAAGACATCAGTCAGTTAAAGCTTGGTCGCAAATGGCTCTTCCAAATGGACATTGACCCCAAGCATACTTCCAAAGTTGTGGCAAAATGGCTTAAGGACAACAAAGTCAAGATATTGGAGTGGCCATCACAAAGCCCTGACCTCAATGCAATAGAACATTTGTGGGCAGAACTGAAAAAGTGCTTGCGAGCAAGGAGGCCTACAAACCTGACTCAGTTACACCAGCTCTGTCAGGAAGAATGGGCCAAAATTCACCCAACTTATTGTGAGAAGCTTGTGGAAGGCTACCCAAAACGTTTGACCCAAGTTAAACCATTTAAAGGCAATGCTACCAAGTACTAATTGAGTGTATGTAAACTTCTGACCCACTGAGAATGTGATGAAAGATTTAAAAGCTGAAATAAATCATTCTCTCTACTATTATTCTGAAATTTCACATTCTTAAAATAAAGTGGTGATCCTAACTGACCTAAAACAGGGAATTTTTACTAGTTTTAAATGTTAGGAATTGTGAAAAAAGGAGTTTAATTGTATCACGCATGTATTATCTGATAGAGAAACAGTACGGATAGCACGTCATGCAACGCAGCCACCACAGATCATTCTACACTCTGCATGCGTGCGCTGGTTTGGCACTTGTTGACTGGAGTTTATTTCTCTCAAATTGTGTGTACATTTGTTTATATCTCTGTTAGTGAGCATTTCTCCTTTGCCAAGATAATCCATCCACCTGACAAGTGTGGTATATCAAGAAGCTGATTAAACATCAGGATCAGTACACAGGTGCACCTTGTGCTGGGGACAATTAAAAGCCACATTAAAAAGTGCAGTTTTGTCACACAACACAATGCCACAGAAGTCTTAAGTTTTTGAGGGTGTGTGCAATCTAACCATGAGCGTCCTCCAACGTCGTTTTAGAGAATTTGGCAGTACGTCCAAATGGCCTCACAAATGCAGACCATGTGTAACCACACCCGCCCAAAACCTCCACATCCTGCTTCTTCACCTGCGGGATTGTCTGAGGGGGAGTGCTGGGGAGTATTTCTGTCTGTAATAAAGCTCTTTTGTGGGGAAAAACTCATTCCGATTGGCTGGGCTTGGCTCCCCAGTGGGTGGCTCGGCTTTGCTTGGCACCCCTGCCCAGTCATGTGAAATCCATAGAGGGCCTAGTGAATTTATTTCAATTAACTGATTTACTTATATGAACTGTAATTCAGTAAAAAAAATTAAATTGTTGCATGTTGTATTTATATTTATGTTCAGTATACATAACACCCCCAGACACAGTGAATAACCAGCTAGCATTGGCTAAAATTATATTAGACGAAATGCACCACAAATATTCACAAAGGAAACACCACATCTCATGTACAATATTCCAGCAATGTTTACAAACAAATCGATATAACTTCAACACTCCGATCTGCACTTCAGAGTATAAAAATCACCAACCTTCGTAAGCAAGCCACGCAAACCAGCCAGTAAGATTCCGTGTTGAGTACGTGAAGGCAAGACAAAACTAAAACCAAAAAACCCATTGGCTTACAATAGAGTGGCAAGTTGAATCACCAATAATAACTCTGTTACATATGACCACAACATGCTGAATTGCTTAAGGGGAATACCCCACATTTGCTGTATTCACAAAGCCCTTTCATGAGGTTATATGTGATCATACATGGCTCCAGCAACGCTATTGTCCAGATGTTTGTCTCTTTCTTAATCACATGGCAGAGATATGAAGCCCAGCTCCATCTATTCTCCACATCACTCCTCTATTATTCTCACTAGCACATTTTTGTCTCTTGCTCTGGAATTTCCTGTGACATGTTGCCAAGACTAGCCTACACTGAGGGAAATATTATGGGTGGAGTGCTGGTGAAAACATCAGACAGTGCTTTTTGTGTTATGTTGTGCAGTTTCAGTCCTGCAGAAGAATGGCCTAGGGCAGAAAAGCCTGACCTGTAGGTACAGGTTTAAGTAGAACTCACTTTTGTAACGTTTTCTCCCTCTTGACTAATGCAATACCAACTACTACTCTGCTACTTAGGGTGTTTTCACAATTTGTGTGAACTCAGTGCAGTTCACTTAATGTTTTGTGCAGTGTGAACACTCAGACCCCTCAAAAGAGCCCCCGATTCCCTTTTTTAGGTCAATGTGAACACAAAGCTCTGCAGGTTTCTCTTATCATTATTCCCACACCACACACTAGACTACTGAAACACCATTTCCCCTGCCATAACCCCTCACATTGGTGCCACAAAATAGAGAAGATGATGAAGTGCAGGGGCGTATTCCTTCTGCCGATTCTGTTGCAAAACGTTTCTTAAACGGGAGCAGAAGGACTGAAACAGGGATTGAATTTGTCCAATAGAAACTCTGGTTTTAGTTGACTCTTTGGCTAATGATTACACCCCAGGTTCGTGGAAAAAAACGTGCTGTTTTGGGATATTGATTAGTGATTGTCAAGGATGCACAGACATTCTAAAATATGTGTTTGAGTTTTTAGTTCAGATTATTTGTTTGTAAAATGCAGTGACGACCTGTCATTCAGGGCAGGTGGGGTCCTATATTTTTTTGCCTGATTTGTATGTTATTTGGGCATTAATACGTGTTACATATCAGTTTGCAAAACAATGTAACATTTCTTTTTTTTTAAGTTTAAAAAATATAGATTAAACGTGTCTGTGCTCGTCGGCCATTGGACATAAACATTACACAACAAGTTGGAAATTGCATATTCAACAATGAGTGGTTTGGAAGAAATCAGTGGCTAATTGCAAGCATTTCAAAGCAATCACTAGCCTGTGTGGTTCCAAGTCTGGGTTTAGGGGTCTCTTTTCCAAGCTTAAAAGCATAAACATTCAACATTGGTCAATCCAGCATGACTTCTGCCGTGCTCAAAACAACAGGAAAGCCAGAACTGGGAAGCCAGCTGGGAACTCCGACTGGGGAAAATACGTTTTGAATGATGTAATATGCCAGGGAGATATGTATACTGTAGTTAAACAATTATATTAAGTGTATGTTGTGTAGTAAGCTGTTAGTAGCCCATGTGCCTCACCCTAATAATTTGGTCCCTTTTCTCCTCATAATTTTGCCTACTGTTCTGACCTGGTGGTGCACATGTAGCCTATAGCCTGTTTTAGAAAAATGTAATCATTGAATATTGTAAGAGCTTTCATTGTCTGCTTATATGCCCCCTTTTTTATCCTATAGTTCTGACTTGGTGTACAAGGAGAATACTGTAAGAATGGCCCAGGTTCCGAATTCTGTCACTGTACATCTCAAAAGTTCTGAACATATCGTTATATTGACTATGTCCGTCCTAACTCGCTCATTAATTTGGGGTGGCGCAGCAGTCTAAGGCACTGCATCTCAGTGCTTAAGGTGTCACTACAGACACCCTGGTTCGGATCCAGGCTGGATCACAACTGGCAGTGATTGGGTGTACCATAGTGCGGCGCACAATTGGCCCAACATCGTCTAGGTTTGGCCAGTGTAGGCTGTCATTGTAAATAAAAATATCCCTAGTTAAAATGTTTTAAATGTCTTAATCGAAATTACAGATTGCCTCTTATCCGCTCGTCCTCCCCTTATTCCATAGTTTGTACATCTCAATTGTCAGTAGAAACCACATTTGTTTAAACAAGTCAGCCATATCAGCTATGCTTTTTCTAAAGGAAGTAAATGAGGCTGAATTAACTGTTTCACTGCCAGACAAGGCTCCACTAATAGCCAGATGTAGCAGTGGTAAGGTTGGGACTCTGCTGTTGGGACAGCTTTATGTAGGCCCTAACAGTTTGTGGGCACTGTTTGTCACCATTATAGTGCAATTAATGTATTGTTTAGTGTTGTGTTGTGTAGTGGCTTTGCTGGCATGCATCCCCCCCAAAAGTTGGGGGAGTTTGCCCCACCAAGATTTACATGCTAAAATCACCACTGGTAAGATGTGATCTATGAGCTGAGAGCTTCATAAGCTGTTTATTTGATTGTGTGGTTTGAATAGTGTGAGAAGTTAACAACATATTTGGTGAAAATCACAACGTAGGATACAATATAATTTCTAGCTCTTAAAGGGACCTATTGTGTGTATAATTTTAAATTCCAGCATGATTTAATCTGCAGTTATTCTTCTGATATTTATTCTTTTACCAATAATATTTACATGTTAATATAATCTTCTAATTACAATTATTGTGACTCTGTCACGTTTACTCCCTCTCCGGCCCTCGAGGTCGCTAGTTGGCTTATTATTATGCACACCTGTCACCATCTTTACGCGCACCAGCGCCTCATCAGACTCACCTGGACTCCATCACCTTCCTGATTACCTTCCTTATATCTGTCACTCCCTTTGGTTCTTTCCTAAGGCGTTATTGTTTCTGTTTATATGTTTCATGTCGCTACTCGTATTTTCTTGTTTTGTTCTATGTTTATTTATTTATTAAATTCACCCCTTGTACTCCCTGTACTCCCCGATTATTAACGTACACATTACAGTCTCATCTTTTAAAACCTGTTAGGGATAGGGGGCAGCATTTTCACTTTGGATGAATTGCGTGCCCATAGTGAACTGCATCCTACTCTGTCCTAGATTGCTATTATATGCATATTATTATTACTATTGGATAGAAAAGTTTCTAAAACTGTTTGAATTATGTCTGTGAGTATAACAGAACTCATAGGGCAGGCAATCTTCCAAACAGGAAGTGGAAATTCTGAAAGCGGGTCGAATTTTACGTCATCGCCTATTCACTTCCAAACAAGATATGTTAGCACTTCCTACGCCTTCAACTAGATGTCAGCATTCAGTAGAACGTGGAATGAACATCCTAGTGTGAATTTTGACCGAATGGGAGGGGAATGACTCACTGTCCTGGCAGAATGCCATTTCCTGGTTGCGCAATTGTCTGTTGATATCACCTGCGTTCCATTTGACTGCAGACGAAAACGAATGCTCCGATTGGAACGTTATTGGATATATATGAAAATAACATCCTGAATATTGATTCTCTACTTAGTTTGACCAGTTTATTCAACCTGGAATATATATTTTTGAAGGTTTCGTCCGTGTTCGCCTGGACCAGCGTCAGCTTTTGGGCACGTGAGCTGAAAGTGGTAGCAAAGGCAGCTAATTGGACACTAGTAATGGACGTTATGGAACAAAACAACGATTTATTGTGGAACTAGGACTCCTTGCACTGCATTCTGATGAAAGATCATCAAAGGTAAGGGAATATTTATGATGTAATTTCGTATTTCTGTTGAGCGGAGAAATATATTTAAATATATTTACGTCTTATATTTACGTCTTACGCCGTTTTAGATTATTGCATGGTATGCTTTTTTCATAACGTTTAAAAAAACTCTGACACAGCGGTTGCATGAAGAACCAGTGTATCTTTAATTATATGTAAAACGTATCTTTCGTCAAAGTTTATGATGAGTATTTCTGTTATCTGATGTAGCTCTCTGTAATTACTCCTGATATTTTGGCATTTCAGAACATGCTGTCAATGTAAACCGATATTTGTCGATATAAATATGCATATTATCGAACAAAACATAAATGTATTGCATAACATGATGTCATATGAGTGGCATCTGATGAAGATTATCAAAGGTTAGTGATTCATTTTATCTCTAATTCTGCGTTTGTGACTCTATCTTTGGCTGGGGAAAATGGCTGTGTTTTTTTGGATTTGGTGGTGATCTAACATAAATATGTTGTGTTTTCGCTGTAAACCATTTAAAAAAATTGGACAAGATGGGTAGATTAATAAGATGTTTATCTTTCTTTTGCTGTATTGGACTTGTTAATGTGTGAAAGTTAAATATTTAAAAAAATAATAATAATCCCGCGCCACCTTTTCAGCTGAATGGGGGGAGTTCCGTTAGCGTTAACTGGAGCTAAACAAACCCAAAACCTAGTTACAAACACTGGACAGCGAAAACCCCAAACAAACACGATACATCACCAAACGTAACAACCAACAAGCCCGCACAAACACCAGCGGGTATACTCAGCATGAATGCTCACGGTGGAAACCTGGTCTGAACTCTCCACCGTTGTCGCACCGATGGAAACTCCTAAACACCTGCCTGAACACTCATCAGACCACCCCTGGAGAGCTCCCTGTCTCCACGAAATTTTCGGATTGTGAATAGCCAGCCAGGGAATCCCCAGCACCACCGGAAACACAGGTGAATTGATAAGGAACAGACTAATCCGCTCCTTATGATTCCCCTGCATAATCATCTCCGGAGGAATCGTGGCCTCCCTGACCAGCCCTGACCCTAACGGTTGACTATCTAAGGAGTGCACGGGGAAGGGGGGGTCTACCTTAACTAACGGAATCCTCAACCTCTGGGCGAGTCCGCGATCTATAAAATTCCCCGCTGCGCCTGAATCGACTAGCGCCTTATGCTGGAGAGAGGGGAAAAACTTCAGAAAACAGATTAACAAAAACATGTGACCAACAGGAAGCTCTGGGAGAGTGTGGTGCTGACTCAACTGGGGTGACCGAGGAGTGTTCTGCCTGCCCTCTCGACTCCCAGATGGACTCCTCCAGCACCGACCGGAAGTGTGCCCTCTCCGGCCACAATGGGTACAGGAGGAGCCTCCTCCTCCGGTCTCCCTAGACAGCCCTTCCTAGCTCCATAGGAATAGGAGCGGGGGGAGCAGGAGGTGGAACTGACAGGACCCTTTCAGAACGTCCGCGAGCAGCCAGCAGATGGTCTAGCCGGATAGACATGTCGATCAGCTCATCCAAGGTAAGCGTAGTGTCCCGAAAAGCCAGCTCCCTGCGGATGTCCTCTCTTAGGCTGCACCTGTAATGGTCTATCAGGGCCCTGTCGTTCCACCCTGCTTCAGCGGCCAAAGTCCGGAAATCCAACGCAAAGGCCCTCGCGCTCCTCGTCCCCTGCCGGAGATGGAACAACCTCTCACCCGCCGCTCGGCCCTCCGGGGGATGATCGAACACAGCCCGGAAACGGCCCACTCCAGGGCCCTACCCGTCAGGCAGGAGACGAGGACACTCATGCTCTCCTCGTCTGAGGGAGCAGGCCGAATGGTGGCCAGGTAGAGCTCGAGTTGTAGCAGAAATCCCTGGCACCCTGCCGCCGCTCCATCGTACTCCCTTGGAGGCGTGATGCGCAGAGCGCTGGCACCGGATCCCGCTGGAGGAGATGGTAGAGTTGCTGGTGGGAGGGTAGGTGGGGTAGTAGGGAGACCACTCCTCTCCCATTGCTGATCCAATGCGATGGAGGATGGACGTATGATGAAGGACTCTTTCCTCCATCATGGGGAGAGGGGTGGTCACTGCTCCTGCTGACTCCATCTAGTGGTGCGGGCTTCTGTAACGTCGGGTGAGTGATGAGTGAGGAGTCAAATGCAGAGAGCGAAGATAACGGAAAAATGCTTTAATGTCCTTCAAAATGTAACAGGTCCAAACATGGGTGAATGCCCTAAAACACTGGTGCTAAACAAACCCAAAACCTAGTTACAAACACTGGACAACGAAAACCCAAAACAAACACGATACATCACCAAACGTAACAACCAACAACCCCGCACAAACACCGGCGGGCAAAACAAACTTAAATAACACCCATCCCAAAACACCAACAAGGAACAGGTGAAAACAATTAGACAGAAACAAACGAAAAGGAAAAAGGGATCGGTGGCAGCTAGCAGACCTGCGACGACGACCGCCGAGCGCCACCCGAACAGGAAGGGGAGCCACCTTCGGTGGTATTCGTGACACTCAGGAGACTGAAATGATTTGGCATGGGCCCTACAGCTGCACCATCGAGAGGCATTTTGACTGGCTGTATCACCGCTTGGTGTGGCAAATGCACCACCCTAGACCGCAAGGAGCTACAAAGGGTGTTGCGGACAGCCCAGTACATCACTGGGGCTGAGCTACCTGCCATCCACACACACATAACACACACACACATACCAACACAACACAAACACAGATACATACACATTACACAGACATGCACACGCACACTTTTACACTCATCATTTGCTGCTGCTACTCTGTTCTTTATTTGACTCATCTTTACTGATGCCTAGTCACTTTAGCCTGACTTCATGTACATACTGTATCTACCTCAAATACCTCATACTTCTATATATATATATATATATATATATATATATATATATATATATATATAGCTCTGTTCTTGTGTATTTTATTTTATTCCTCTTGTGTTACTATTTTAAAATGCAATTTTATTATTTTTAAACTCTGCATGTTGGGAAGGGCTCATAAGCAAGCATTTCACGGTAAAGTCTACACCAGTTGTATTCGGTGCATGTGACAAATAAAATTGTATTTGATTTTAAATGTAAGTAGGTATATCTAGCTTCCCAATAAGACATTCTGATGGAATTAAATCAATTAGCTTCCAAAACAGAACCAAGATCTTTTCCCAACATTCACTCAATGCGCTCTTGGTTTTCACAAGGTGCAGGACAAGCCCTTCCATCATAAAGGTTTATCGGACAGATAGATATACCTACTTACATTTTAGAAGCTAATAGATTGCATTGAGTTCAAATATTAGACATAATAATTGAAATGAGAAGATATTATTAACATGTAAATATTATTGGTAACGGAATAAATAGCATAAGAATAACTGCAGAATAAATAATGCTGGAATTGAACATTCTCCACCCAATGTAGGCTACTTCCCCTTTAAGAGCTAGTATTGCTTTTGTAACCTAAGTATGTTGTTGTCTTCTCAAACTATTCAAACCCCACCATTGAATAAACAGTTTATGAAGCTCTCTTAGCCTATAGAACACATATTTCAAACAAATATTCTGAGGTAAAAACTCAATGTGCATCAATGACAATCACTAATTAATATCCAAAAACAGCACACATTTTTTTTCCTCAAACCTGCACATCATCAAAAGGGAATCGGACCCAGAACACCTCTCCCGATGGTCTCAGTTCAGTTTGCTTCAGGGCTCTTTTGAAGGGTTTGAGTTCCTTTGGAGTGTTCACACTGCACAAAAAAATGAAGCAAACCGCATTGAGTTCGCAAGAATTGTCTGAAAGGGACCAAGTGTGAAAACACCTTAAATAGGTGCATTCAGTGCATTTGGAAAGTATTCAAACCCCTTCCCTTTTTCCACATTTTGTTACGTTACAGTCCTATTCTAAAATGGATTAAAAAACGTTTTTTCATCACTCTACACATAATGACAAAACAAATATATATACAGTGCCTTGCGAAAGTATTCGGCCCCCTTGAACTTTGCGACCTTTTGCCACATTTCAGGCTTCAAACATAAAGATATAAAACTGTATTTTTTTGTGAAGAATCAACAACAAGTGGGACACAATCATGAAGTGGAATGACATTTATTGGATATTTCAAACTTTTTTAACAAATCAAAAACTGAAAAATTGGGCGTGCAAAATTATTCAGCCCCTTTACTTTCAGTGCAGCAAACTCTCTCCAGAAGTTCAGTGAGGATCTCTGAATGATCCAATGTTGACCTAAATGACTAATGATGATAAATACAATCCACCTGTGTGTAATCAAGTCTCCGTATAAATGCACCTGCACTGTGATAGTCTCAGAGGTCCGTTAAAAGCGCAGAGAGCATCATGAAGAACAAGGAACACACCAGGCAGGTCCGAGATACTGTTGTGAAGAAGTTTAAAGCCGGATTTGGATACAAAAAGATTTCCCAAGCTTTAAACATCCCAAGGAGCACTGTGCAAGCGATAATATTGAAATGGAAGGAGTATCAGACCACTACAAATCTACCAAGACCTGGCCGTCCCTCTAAACTTTCAGCTCATACAAGGAGAAGACTGATCAGAGATGCAGCCAAGAGGCCCATGATCACTCTGGATGAACTGCAGAGATCTACAGCTGAGGTGGGAGACTCGTATATTGCACAAATCTGGCCTTTATGGAAGAGTGGCAAGAAGAAAGACATTTCTTAAAGATATCCATAAAAAGTGTTGTTTAAAGTTTGCCACAAGCCACCTGGGAGACACACCAAACATGTGGAAGAAGGAGCTCTGGTCAGATGAAACCAAAATTTAACTTTTTGGCAACAATGCAAAATGTTATGTTTGGCGTAAAAGCAACACAGCTCATCACCCTGAACACACCATCCCCACTGTCAAACATGGTGGTGGCAGCATCATGGTTTGGGCCTGCTTTTCTTCAGCAGGGACAGGGAAGATGGTTAAAATTGATGGGAAGATGGATGGAGCCAAATACAGGACCATTCTGGAAGAAAACCTGATGGAGTCTGCAAAAGACCTGAGACTGGGACATAAAGCAAAATCTACAATAGAATGGTTAAAAAAAAAAACATATCCAGGTGTTAGAATGGCCAAGTCAAAGTCCAGACCTGAATCCAATCGAGAATCTGTGGAAAGAACTGAAAACTGCTGTTCACAATACCCCAAGCGACTTACAGCTGTAATCGCAGCAAAAGGTGGCGCTACAAAATATTAACTTAAGGGGGCTGAATAATTTTGCACGCCCAATTTTTCAGTTTTTGATTTGTTAAAAAAGTTTGAAATATCCAATAAATGCCGTTCCACTTCATGATTGTGTCCCACTTGTTGTTGATTCTTCACAAAAAAATACAGTTTTATATCTTTATGTTTGAAGCCTGAAATGTGGCAAAAGGTCGCAAAGTTCAAGGGGGCCGAATACTTTCGCAAGGCACTGTATATCTTTTTATTTGTGCAAATTTACTTTAAAGAAACAACAACTGAAATATCTTATTTACATAAGTATTCAGACCCTTTGCTATGCGACTCAAAATTGAGCTCAGGTGCATCCTGTTTCCATTGATCATCCTTGAGCTGTTTCTACAACTTGATTGGAGTTCATCTGTGGTAAATTCAATTGATTGGACATTATTTGTAAAGGTCCCACAGTTTACAGTGCATGTCAGAGCAAAAACTCTGACATTAGATTTTTCCCACTCCTCTTTCTGCCTTGAAGGCCAGCATCCCAAAGTCGCCTCTTCACTGTTGACATTGAGACTGGTGTTTTGCTGGTACTATTTAATGAAGCTGCCAGTTGAAGACTTGTGAGGCGTCCATTTCTCAAACTAGACATGATGCTCCAGATACTCAAATAGTCTAAAGAAGGCCAGTTTTTATTTTTAGCTGTGCTAACATAATTGCAAAAGGATTTTCTCATGATCAATTAGCCATTTAAAATTATAAACTTGCCATTGGAACACAGGAGTGATGGTTGCTGATAATGGGCTATTCCATAAAATCTTCCATACAACATCAGCTGTTTCCAGCTACAATAGTCATTAACAACATTAACAATGTCTACACTGTATTTCTCATCAATTTGATGTTATTTTAATGGACAAAAAATTTGCTTTTCTTTCAAAAACAAGGACATTTCTAAGTGACCCCAAACTTTTGAACGGTAGTGTACATTTACTCTGTGTGAGTCATGTGTGTGTTTCTATGTGCTCCTCAAACACACATGCACAAACTTTATTCAGAAGAGAATCAAGTGGGTCAACAGGACCCCCTACCTCTGTTACAAGAGGGGGGCTCTGCAGGTTTCCTAGGGTTGGCCCATTCTCAAGGATCATATAATTGGACAAACCTTGAGAGACAACATAGGCGATTTATTCAGAACATATGGATTTTCCCATCGTTAGGCTGCTAGCCAAAATGGCTGTTGGAAACTTAGACTCCTAATTGGGCTCGGTCCTAATTAATGTCAGACACAATGGCTCTTATTTCACTCCTATTAGTCACATACACTTTCTAATGGATGATTTGACCTTCAAACCCAGACTATGTTCCACACGTATCAGGGAAGTCACTATTCCATGTACTGGTCATCCGTTTGTGTCTATTTTAGTCTAGATATTGTACAGTATTTGGTGCAATACTTTCCTTTACTTGTTTCGGATCACAATAAGAGCACAAAGGCGACAACATCTCCCCTTCTGATGACAACGAGGTTCTTGCTCAGTCTGCATGTGTAAATGTGAGAGCCTGACTAAACCCTCTCCTTCATTCGTATTCATGTGTTTACAGAAGCGATGGGCCACACAGAGAGACAGAAGGGACTCAGAGCCACGGCTGTAACAGATGAAAGAGTAGCCACTCTCTTTAACCCTGAATGAAAGTGTTTTACTTTCCTCACTGGCCCACGCCTTTAAAGACCTCTCCCTCCATTCAGGGTTTCCGTGAGCCTCCATTTTAGGGTTTAGAGACCCCCTTCTGCCACCTCTTGGGGATCACGTCCCATGAAAGTGCTCCGGTGACCAGAAAATGAGGGCATTATCACAGGCATATGCTTGTAGCGACAGAGGATCACGCCAGATTAGGCCCATCATGGCTCAATAAAGCACTAAGCTGAGGAGCAAACGCTGTCCTGTGTACCTTACAGCTCCACCACTCTCTCTCTGTCATTGTTAAACAGAATCAGTAGAGACGCTCTGTACACATCAGGGCTTAATCTGGACCTGTGGGTGATGGGGCACTGCAGAGGACACAGCATCAAAACCACAGAGAACAACAACAGAGATAGACTGGCAAGAGACTATTCATCTCCATCTCAAACCCCACTTTGTTTTGGAAGCTAGCTGTGGGATGGGTTCCCCAGTAGCCAACCAGCAATGTTATCAGAAAAAGACACTCCATGTTTGATTCATTTGCTCACTTCAACTGTCTTAGCAGAGAGTTTACAAGTTGTTTCACAGAGTTTAGATGAACAGCCAGAGTGGTGTTCTGTTAACAGGGAGTGCAGCCTTTGTTATCACAGAGCATCAGCACAAACAGCACTGTGATTTATTCATTTACACAGCCTGAAACAATTGCATTATCTGAATGACAAAAACAAGACAAGGGCGCTATGGAAATCCCCTGGGTTGTTTATGAGTCACTAACTTTCCCTGCACACTGTTCTTAAGGTTCCTTAATCTTTATGCGGATGTGGCTGGGGAACATGTTGACGGGACTGGAAGGAGAGCATCCCCGCCACTCCCCAGGACAGGGAGGGAGGCTGATTATGGGGGGATGAAAGGAGTTGTGGCCCTGTCCTCTGGACCTGAATAGAACTCAGTCAGCAGGCTGTCCCATACACAGCTCTGCTCCATGCTGCTAGGGCTTCATAAATTACACCACAACTACCACAGGGAGTGCAGGAGGGCTCGACAGGGGAGAAGGAGATAAAGGGAGGAAGGGAGAGAAAAGAGAGAGGGAAAGAGTGTTGTCAGAGACAGTAAGGGGACAAGCCCAGGTCCAGGAGAGGAGCAGACCCTTGTCAGGGGTGAGAAGGCCCAGTCCAGCAGCTCTCCATCAGGTGTCAGAGACCCCAATCACGGCCCCCTCCCTGGGCCGCTTACACACTGCTTGGTCGTCTGTGTCTCAAAATGCCACAAGAAGTTATGGGTAGACTACATATCCTAAATATACCTACTACGATGGTTTACTTTCTCTTAGGCATACACTGTCTGTGTTTGGTTATGCTACAAGGCCATTGGCAGCAGGGCATATAGTGCACACATGCGACACAGTGCAATCTTCTCAACAGTCCATCCTGTGACTTCCTATTTTTTTCCATGTGAAGATGTGACAATACCATCACCAACACTTTATCCTGGGTAGTCTAGTCTGTGAGAAGATTAGGGAAAAGATTAAGTCAGTGGCAGTATTGATTCTAGAATCATCAGACAAGTCCAGGTACCTATTGCTCTATTCTAACAGGACATTTCTTCTGTCAGATTGGAATAATTCAATAGGCTGATCAAATTATCTCTCCATCTTTGTATTGGGTAAGTCATTTCTATCTATCAATCTATCCCCCTAACATACCCAAACACACCCTAACACAATCTCCTTCTTCACAAACACTTGTTTTCGGCTCTGATGAGCCCAGTGTGTCAGATTGCCATTGTGCCGGTCACACTTTTGAACAGTTGGCTGCTCACTGGTGCGTGGAGATGGCTTTGTGTCCCCAATCTGTACACTTCTGCCACAGTGCAGCCCTTCTGCCCCATCCCCCTCAGTGTCGTCCTGACTGATAACAAGGAGACCTGCCACCCAATAATCTCTCCCCCCAACGCCCAGGCACGACTCCTAGCTTTCATCAGCACCATTGTTTCAGCCCATTACCTTCGCTTGTGCTCCCTCACCACGGCAACGCGTCCCCCCCATCCTTTCCCATCTGTGGATAGGAGCTGCCATGTGTCCATTGAGACGCCACTGTATGTGGAGTACATGATGCGCTCCTATTGTCTGTGGTCAACACAGAGCTACTTACTGCTGACCCCGAGGTCACAGCACACAAAACACAAGTGTTGGCGGCCACTGTGCCTCCTCATTCACCAATGATTGACGGGATGTGGAGGGTGTGCGTGTGTGCGTCGTCCTCCTGAAGTGATGTGCAGGCCCATTCAAATCAAGTGTGCTCCTTCTGTCTATCAACTCTTTGATGGCATCAGACAGGTTAGTGACACACAATTGGGTTTATTGGCTGATGGTTTGATGAACTTAAATGAATAAGTGTAATTTACTTCAATGGTCACATGCCTTGTCAGGGCATTAAAGGACTGCAAGGTTTATTGCGCTGATTTGTTTGATCCGAGATACCCAAAGTGCTTGTGGTCTTGTGGTGAAATAAAACTAAAGAAGGTTATGGCCATGTGAGATATTCAGGGTTGTAATTGTAGTTACAATTTCATTTTACAGAAACGTTTGCACTCTGTTTTATGATGATGTGTGTTTACAATAACTGCTCCCGATTCTCTCTCTCTCTCACACACACACACACACACACACACACACACACACACACACACACACACACACACACACACACACACACACACACAGAGATGGGCTCAGGTGGGAGATTAAGAATACCCATGAAATGCTCATTTGCATTCAGGCAGATCTGAATTATAATCATGAGATTAGCTCTGCCTGGGCATGTCACAATCCTAGGAAATACCACAGCTGTAACGGTTAAGAATTTACAGATAGTCAGGATATCCAACCTGGTCTCAGAGAATTTCGTATTGTTCTGTACATAAATCAGAGACATGCCATTTAATATGATATGTTACGTTTTTGTTTGGTATCTATTCCTTTGTGGAAGTCCATCACCCATTTCGTATGATATGTTACAAATTACAATTCATATTATATGTTACGAATTTGCAAAATGTACAATATGTTAAGAATTTTCTAAATGTATGATATGTTATGAATTCTAGCTATGTGACTAACATTAGCTAACTGGCTAAAATTAGCTAGGTTAGGGGTTAGGGTTAAGGTTAAGTTTAAGTTTAGAAGTTAGGTTAAGGGTTAGGGGAAGGGTTAGCTAAAAGGGTTCAGGTTAAGGTTATGTGGAGGGTTAGCTAACATGTTAAGTAGTTGCAAAGTAGCTCAAAATTAGTATGTAGATGAAAAGTTGCTAATTAACTAAATTGCTAAAGTGGTCCGTGATGATATTTGAACTCGCAACCTTTGGGTTGCTAAATGTTAGCATTAAAAGCCCGACCATCCACCCTACTTTAGTTTTTGCCTTAATTAACCATCTGTCTTGTGTAACTATACCAAACGTATCATATCATACTAATTTAAATGTCCCGGATTTACATTTAATATGTTATGTCTAGTCTATGACATCAGGCTGAGATATCTCCACAAAAACACACACCGATAACTGTTTATGAACAAAGCCATGATCAGGTGACACCATTCATTCCTATGTGAAGACTCATTTGAAGCCAAGGAAGTCAGTTAAGATGGTGTCACACATTCAGTTTGAGCTACTCCAGAATGTGATGTTGCAGGCTAGCTCAGTGCTGCCCCCTCTCATTGAGTATCTCAAGTTGAAGGCGCACCGGGGTACTGCAGGCTGTCAGAAACTAAATTATCCTTACGACCTTTGTGTGCGATTTTTTAATAATTGGTTCAAGGACATACATCTGGTGTAATAGAAACAATTATTGGTACCATGACTGTCTTCGATTTTTGTATTTATTTTACACAAAGATTGATCAGGTAGATTGACATTTTCCCATTCACAATAATGAGGGATCCTTTTTTTCAGAAAACAATGCCTGCTGTACCGTGGTAGGCCTTGAACTTCGTGGCTTCAATGAGACGGAGTAGTCGTTCTCCCCTGACACACATGTATGGGCATACATGCACCCACCCACTCACACTACCACAGAAACCCAAACTCTCACTGGCCTCTCCACCTAAATAGGTCCTGTTCCACTCTGATAGCATAACAATGGAGAGGCCACGACCCTGTGGTTCATCAGCCTCCTGTTGTTTAACTAGTGGAACTGGAGTTATTGAACAGGACTGAGGGGGATGGTGTTCCAGACCTCCCCTCTCTATAGGGCTGGATGGAACAAAGACAAGTCATTCAGTCTGTCACTGTTTCACTACCACGGAAATGCCAATAACATCATTGTCATGGCCCTTGGTGATAATGTCAGATCTGATTTATAGGATGGAGCTAACTTGCAGCTCTTTTTCCTGACTGTTGTGTTGTCTCATTAGGCCAAACAGGCACCTGCTCCTCATAGGATCCTACAGGCCGATGCCATATGGATGTGTGGCTTTGCCGTGGCATGCGGGTTGTAGATTTAAAGCACTTTTGTCATTCATACTATTCTTTGTCTTTTCTTTTCCTGATGGAGAGTCAGAGGCCCCTGAGTTTGGACTTACAGAACCTGCCCTGCTGAGTGTGGCATCAAATATCAATACACGCTCATGAGGGTCATAAACGCAGGGCTCAGAGAGAGAGAGGGAACAATGAAAAGAGAGATGCATAGACCTCACCTCCCAACTGTATTAGGAGGAAGGGAGGGTGGAGTAGAAGAGAGAGTTGTGGATAAAGGGATAAAGAGATTGAGAGAGGGAAGGAAACATCAAAACGGCAGCACACGGTAACAGATGTGCATCCACCTGTTGCCTGTGGGACTGTAATACTGATATTCCTTCAGCAGTAAATGATTGATGCTGTCGACCTGGAATTGATTTGCAATCTGTATTTCATCATCCTCTTCAAGCCGACTTATAGCGTTCACTAATATGATCTTTACATTGATGAAGATGGATTGATTTGTAAACCTTTTACTCAGCATAATATCAAACCTTTATATCCTAAGCAGAGTAAAAACTATTGGGCAACAAACCTTTAGGGATCCACAGGGCAATGATGTGCTGTAGATTTTAATGCAGAACACACAGTACTTAACAAAAGGCCTAAAAAGTACATCTCTAGTGACTGCACTTCAGTATATTCGGGGGACAGTGGGTTGAACGGGGACAGGCTCCGCTCCAGCCTTTAAAACATTAACCCTGTCCCCACAAAGACCCTGGGGGCTACGGGGCCGGGACGGGGCTCAGATGGGGAGTGAGTGGGCTGGGCACTGGTTAACCATTGCAGAGTCAGGGCTGGTCAGGCCCATGCCTTATTGTTTAGTTAGCAGCTTTGCCTAGACCCCTGTTAGCAGTGTAGAGACAGGTCCTGGCAGCTAGAGTGAGCCGATACAAAAGCCGTCAGTCCCAAAAGACTCTGATGGAGATGTATGGGTCTGGGTTGGGATAGGCAACATGTAGGATCCCAGGTTGTAAAGCCCAATGCGGGACAGATTGGACAGGGTGAGACCCCTTCTAGTCCTCCTCTTATGCGTCTCTGGTCTGTGACGTTGATGGACAGGACATGAGGCCTCCAGAACAACAAACAGACATGGCCTCATTTCCACAATGTGGGCAAAGGCAGGCATAAAGGAGGTGCCAGCCCATTACGACCTGTGCTCTGCCATTTAGGCTAGGCCGTATGGAGGGGCCTCTCACTGCTGCACAGGGGCCACTCTGCCACTCCCAACCAGGACTGGGGGAACTCTGCTGTTCTGTTTTACAAAAAAGTGTCATAAAGAAATCTCCTCCATTGGTGCTCAATAAAACTTAGCATCTGCAAACATTAGATTTCCTCTCTCCTCTTCTGCCATTGTTTCCATCAGTGACCCCATTTCAGCCATTCACTTCCAGTCTTTATCCCAGTTTTATTGTGCATCAGAGAAAGAGGAAACTCTTGTAAGACTGAACCATTCCCCCTCTACACGTCTCCTGCCTCCCACCATTTTAGTTGATCATTTTAGTTGAACTATGATCTCTTAAACAATCGCCTTCTGCTGAGCAGCTGGAAGGCCTTGAGGGGACTGATAATAATAACAGAGCCTAAATGTAATTTTGTTATGGTCAACTGAGCAGAAGGGATGGACTCACTAGCAAATCTGACTAGTGGTCACAGTGTATCTGTATAGAGAGTAAAAAGCCATGTTTTGAGATAATGACTTTCATTGAAAACCAACAGTAAAAATTAATTTGCATGTTTAAATGCACACAGACTTAAATATACATAGATTTTGTGCTATTATAAGAATTAACCTACCATTAGATACACTTGGATTTGACATGGTATCACAGTAAATTCACTACAGTTTTGTCAGTTCACATTCCTAAATTCACTAAATATCCAACAGCAACAAACATCTCACACAATCTATTTCAGAAAGGTTTTCAGTATAATGCTGTGTATAAACATGTCAATGGAGAGACTGAAATATAATCCCATTAACTTTGAATGGCAAGTCTATTATAGTGTTGCATAATGTGTCTCACCACGGAAAATCATCATATCAGTGGAAATGGAGGAGATAAAGGGATTGGAGATGCCATGACATCTTTATGAATGTAATAATATGGCTGATGGGGCCATCAACTATGAAAAATGATGAAAAAGTTTGAATCATCAACATTTCAACTTTATCCAATGAAAAATTACATTTAGCATAGCGTGACTGGTGCTTCAGAATGCACAATGTAATAGTAATAGGGATACTAATCTCTAAGGACAGGTCACATTACAGCATATTCAACTGTCACCCTCAACACCAAACAGATCGTTCTCAAATCAAGACTAAAATGGCAAAAACAGTGTTCCCACTTCCACCCAGGGACATCCTGAGGACATGGTATTGGAGGATGAGAGAGAAGTTGCTGTGCAGTTGTCTCTCTGAGGCCTGTCAACCTAAAAAGTCTATTTTCAGAGTTACCTAAGAGGAGGGTTTTGGTTGGAGAATAGCCGAAGGGTGATTGTCGTTTCTGCTGGAATAGATGGATAAAATAAGTATCTCCAGCGCACAGCTTGTAACAGTCAATAAAAGGATGTGCATATTTTCCACTGTGTATCCCCGAACAACAAAACGTTTTAACATTCTTATCGTTAGCTAGGTCATGCGTATTTTCACATTTTCCAACGACTGACTAATTACTGTAGGCATGTTATAGCCAAAGATAGTCATCTATAAAGTTACATGGAATGAATATCATTGAGACCATTCTTTCAATCAAGGTCAACATTCCTACTGAATAGGTGAGCAGTAGGATCTAACAAACTTTACAGAGAGACCCTAGTTTCACCGTGAGGTCCCAGTTGTTCTGCTCTGTATGTAGCAGTGGGAGGGTGAACAACAGGTCTTTGAGGGGATCATTGATATACGCATATTTTGCGAAAGTGAGTGTTAAAGAGTGGGAACGTACCATGTCTTTGTAATGCAAGGAGCACAGGGGGGTTAACCCAGGTTCTGCTCGGCCCCCTGACCCAGGGGCCTCTTTGATACTACAGGCTTCAGGACATGATCCCCTGAGGGGCCCCAGCGTGACACGGCCCTGGGACCGGAGGGGAGCAGCGGCGCCTCGCCACCTCCACCACAGGACCAGCGGGACCAAGGGCCACGCTTTTGTCTCCTAAGAAAATGAACATGGCTTTGGGCGGGGCCAGGGTAGGGTCACACACAGGGAGACCAGGGAGGACTCACTGAGATCAAAACAAATACAAAGAGAGCCGAAATGGATCAGGTCACATTCACAATACCTCATGATTTGGTTAGATACAGGCCAATAGTATAAAACATGATCCTCAATTGGGTAGGGTTTAGATATTAAAGAATATCCGGTAAATTATTGAATTTGTTCCTTTCCTTTCAGACTGGATTCTTTTCTGCTCACATGCTGTCATACACACTGTGGAATGTGGTGAGGTGGATGAGAAAGGTCACATTTACCTCAAGGGTTTCAGGGCAATGAGGCACTGCAAACATTGGAAAGATTTCAGAGAGATTTGTGATAATTGCTTTCAGCTAGTATTTTATTATTAATTTCTCACTGGTTATTTGGCTGTTCTCCGGTGCTGTCTTGTCTGTAATGAAAGTGATGGCTTCTATGCTTGCCATCAGATGACATGGATCTAGAGACTAACTTTATAAGAGCTGGTGTGCCCCCTAGTGGTGTCAATCAAACATGGTTATTTTAAGTATTTCTATAATACTGCAATGTGCTGTGCAGCCCATCAACGTGGTCTCAGGGCAATTAGTATTATTCTGTACGTACATATGTATCATATGTCTTACCTGATCGTACAATAGCATAAGAATTGGATGCTGTACCTTAGCATATGTCTTGGAGGACGTATAGCATTATGCGTGATTCTCTGAGACCAGGTTTCTTGTTGCATATAACAACAAATTCTCCCCATAATTCTCATTGGCGGGGTACTAGGGGTACTAACTAAAAGGTTAAGATCATTTATTTAAAAGGTTAGGAGAACTAAAACGACAAAGGTTAGGAGAATTTACGTAGCAGGTTAGGTGAAATGGGTTAAGTCTAGAATAAGACTAGCGGAAGGGTTAGCTAAAACGAATGCACAGCCTTTGGATTGCTAGACGGTCGCAGATTACACTTTATTACTGTATTTCAAATATATAACTTTTGAAATGACATTCATTTTAAAAACCACTATAACATACTGTGTGGGTCAGCTCAGTCATATGTTTGATTACAAGGGAAGACGTCATGTTACCACAGCCAACCCCAACACTGCACATCATATTAGGGCACAGAGGGCCCTTTTAATATTCAGACTTAAAACAATCATTCCGGATGTGTTTTCTGAGAATCACTCATTTCCGCTCGCAGGATGAATAATGCAGTGAGACACATTTGCCTGGCAGATTGGAGAGGAAGAGCGTTATGCAAGAGAGGGAGAGAGAGAGAGAGAGCTGAGGCTGAGGCTAGCTGGTCTGGTCTTTTGAAGTGGCAGCCACCTCACCACCACCACCTCCCTATGGGATTCATATTACTATTCCCTGGGGCTTCTACCCATCCAGATGTTTGTTCAGTCTGCCCTCAGTCAACTCAGAAAAAGACTCTCAGTATGAAGGAGGTCGTGATTTTGTTTTGAAAGTAGGAAGATGTTTAATAGATAGATTTAATAGATGTAACTAATAGATGTAACACTGGGTTCGAGAGGTGAGTTCCCTCAGGATGGCACAATCTGAAGGATGTGAAGTCTAGTTAGACCATATAACTAATGACACGGTGTGCATGGTAGATTAGGGATTGATTATCATGGGATATTTATTACTGACATATAGTAGTTATGACCATTAAGGTAATTAATGCATCACTCATTCTTCTATTGGGTTGCATTATTCATGAGTTTTTGTGTTATGTCGAAAGATATTATGCTAAAAGCCACCCAGGGGAGGAGATACATGTTTACATGACTCCGTAGGCAAACCTCGGAAACCCTCTACATTTCTTCATCTCTCCATCGCTCTCCTTTCCTTCCTCTTTCGTCTCCATCTCGCCCCTATCTGCGAGTTTTTTATTTATTCATTTTATTTCACCTTTATTTAACCAGGTAGGCGAGTTGAGAACAAGTTCTCATTTACAACTGCGACCTGGCCAAGGGAAAGCAAAGCAGTGCAACAAAAACAACAACACAGAGTTACACATGGGAAGGTGAAGGTGTCCGCTCCATATATAATGGCGTCAGGGCGGCTAGAGGAGGGGGCCGAAGATCCTGGAAGACATGTGCGTTGTCAGACATTCATGAGTTTAAATGCACAAAGCGAGGCCAAGGAGAAAACCTCCTCCCCCACGAGAGCTAAGGCCACCACAAAACTACAAATCAGGACTAAGTCAAAGATGCCGACAGAACAGTAGGCCAGAGCAGGTGGTAGATATTGCGCCTCACTGATATTTTCATCCCCCTAATAGTTTGGAAGGGAAGTATAAGGTGATCTGATCCTAGATCTGTGGTTAAGGGGTGACTACTGCCTGGAGCGTGATGGCAAAGCGGCAGGGACTCAGAGCCAGTGTGCTTGTTACAGTGTTGCTAGACCTGTAGTGGTTTTAGGTCTGTGTTTATCAACCTCCTCTGTATTGGAGACATGAAAGGAGGTAAAGGATGCTCTGCCGTAAAGCAGAGGATCACATTTCACATATCCTTCTTCTAAAGGACACAAAGCCCATCAGCTCAACTTATTTTCTGTTCCAATTTTCTCCTCGACATGTAATTTGCCTGAATTT
>NC_048589.1:15764531-15909531 GCF_013265735.2 Oncorhynchus mykiss | reverse complement strand
TTGCCATGGCAGAACAATGACATTCCTGTCTTGCAGGAAATCACTCACAGAACGAGCAGTATGGCTGGTGGCATTGTCATGCTGGAGGGTCATGTCAGGATGAGCCTGCAGGAAGGGTACCACATGAAGGAGGAGGATGTCTTCCCTGTAACGCACAGCATTGAGATTGGACTGAGCTTGTTGTCATTGCAGGCAATGATGATGTGACACACTTCCCCAGACCATGACGGATCCTCCACTCTCCAAATCGATCCCGCTCCAGAGTACAGGCCTCAGTGTAACGCTCATTCCTTCAACCATAAACGCGAATCCAACCATCACCCCTGGTGAGACAACCACGACTCGTCAGTGAAGAGCACTTTTTGCTAGTCCTGTCTGGTCCAGCGACGGTGGGTTTGTTCCCACGTTGTTGCCGGTGATGTCTGGTGAGGACCTACCTTATAACAGGCCTACAAGCCCTCAGTCCAGCCTCTCTCAGCCGATTGCAGACAGTCTGAGCACTGATGGAGGGATTGTGCGTTCCTGGTGTAACTCGGGCAGTTGATGTTGCCATACTTAACTGGTCACGCAGGTGTGATGTTCAGATGAACCGATCCTGTGCAGGTGTTACACGTGGTCTGCCACTGCGAGGACGATCAGCGGTCCGTCCCGTTTCCCTGTAGCGCTGTCTTAGGCGTCTCACAGTACTGACATTGCAATGTATTGCCCTGGCCACATCTGCAGTCCTCATGCCTCCTTGCAGTATGCTTAAGAACATTCACGCAGATGAGCAGGGACCATGGGCATCTTTCTTTTGGTGTTTTTCAGAATCAGCAGAAAGGCCTCTTTAGTGTCCTAAGTTTTCATAACTGTGACCTTCTTTTTTGCTGAGTTTATGTTGTGCCATAGAAACGAACAAGCCTATAAAGCCATGTGTTTACTATAAAAGCTAAAATGTCGATACAAATACCTGTCATTGAAATTACAAAGTCATTTGTGGAATATTAAGTTTCTACATTGTTTAAAAAGCTTTCCTAAGCTATCCCTTTTCCATTGTTTCTGTTCCGCTAAATGTTTGGATGTACTGGTAAAGTTACCAGGTTGTTAGCTTGCTAGATAATGAGGTAACATAACTGAACAAGCTGTTTTAGAATCGTTTTAGCACATCCCACGACGTGGTTTATGAATGTAAAAAATACGGCCCGCCAATGGAGATGCATCCAGCCAATGGAGATGCATCCAGCCAATGGAGATGCATCCAGCCAATGGAGATGCATCCAGCCAATGGAGATGCATCCAGCCAATGGAGATGCATCCAGCCAATGGAGATGCATCCAGCTAATGGAGATGCATCCAGCCAATGGAGATGCATCCAGCCAATGGAGATGCATCCAGCCAATGGAGATGCATCCAGCCAATGGAGATGCATCCAGCCAATGGAGATGCATCCAGCCAATGGAGATGCATCCCGCTGCGACGCCAATGAAAAAAAACCTAGAGGCAGTGATATGGATCACAACTTTGGAATGGTTTGGGCTAGAGACAAGTGGCTTTCTCTGTAGTAATGGTGCAACCACCACAGTCACGAATCTGTGTGTTTCCTCTAGGGAACTCCTAAACAGCAATACAGCTAAGCCTAACCATTATAATAATTGTTATATGGCGGATGTTTTCTAAGGAGCATTCGTGACCAAAAGGGTTGCACTTTAGAGCCCTGCCTCCATCCCCCCCCCCCTCTCCCCCTGCCTCCTCACCCCGTCCCCTCTGTTTCTTCTCCTTCTGTTCGCTGAGTTTGTCCAGGGGCAGGTTGCTCATGTCCAGGCCGTAGACGGAGCGGGCCAGGACCGCGGTCAGAGAATCCATGATGCTGGCCCACTCGGTCACCAGCTCCTCCCAGCCTGTCAGAGACGACAGCACAGACAGCAGCTCGTCCCACAGCTCCCGAGAGATGAACACACACAGGTTGGCCCGTACCCACGCCACAATGATGGTCTGGGGGAGGATGTACAAGGGCACAAAGACAGGAGGATGAAACAGAACATCTCATTAATCACCATAGGCAGGCAGCTGGTTCTTACTGGCTTGTAATCAAAACACTAACAAGCCATTAGAGCTGTAACATTGTTTCCACATTATATTAACATCATGGGCAACAACCATTTCCAGGAGCTCAGCTGGACTTCTTCTAACAGAGGTATCAGAACAACTCTAACAGTAAGAGAGGCTATATGATCCCCAGGCTGACTGACCCGGAAAAGGATGGCAGCCAGGCTCTCAGCAAAAATGTCATTTCTTTGGTTCTCCTGAGGCCTCTTCATCACCGCCTCAGTGATCCTCAGCAGCACCTGTAGCATCTGCTCCCTACACACACCAGAAGATATGATTAGTCCATCATGGTGTATCAGTAGATTATCATATAACACAGTGGAACTGTCCAGGCCTGTCTGACAATACAGTCCTTCAGGTAAAAAGCAACCGCTTGGTTTAGAATTTGTTTTCCTATTTAAGCCAGGTGTACACAAACAGTATATACAGTGCATTCGGAAAGTATTCAGACCCCTTTTTCCACATTTTGTTACTTTACAGACTTGTTCTAAAATGTATACAATTATTTTTTATTCCTCATCCATCTACACACAATAACCCATAATGACAAAGTGAAGACAGGTGTTTAGAATTTTTAGCAAATTTATAAAATTTTTGGACATGATTTGTAAAAGGCACACACCTGTCTATATAAGGTCCCACAGTTGACAGTGCATGTCAGAGCAAAAAAACAAGTCTTGAGGTCGAAGTAATTGGTCGAAGTTGAAGGTCCCCAAGAACTCAGTGACCTCCATCATTCTTAAATGGAAGAAGTTTGGAACCACCAACACGCTTCCTAAAGCTGGCCGCCTGGCCAAACTGAGCAAGCAGGGGAGAAGGGCTTTGGTCGGGGAGGTGACCAAGAACCTGATGGTCACTCTGACATGGCTCCAGAGTTTCTCTGAGGAGATGGAACAATCTTTGAGAAGGACAACCATCTCTGCAGCACTCCACCAAACAGGCCTTTATGGTAGAGTGGCCAGACGGAAGCCACTCCTCAGTAAAAGGCACATGACAGCCCGCTTGGAGTTTGCCAAATGGCACCTGAAGGACTCAGACCATGAGAAACAAGGTTCTCTGGTCTGATGACACCCAGTTTGAACTCTTTGGCCTGAATGCCACGCTTCATGTCTGGAGGAAACTTGGCAACATCCCTACGGTGAAGCATGGTGGTGGCAGCATCATGCTGTGGGGATGTTTTTCAGCAGCAAGGACTGGGAGACTAGTCAGGATCAAGGGAAAGATGAACAGAGCCAAGTACTGAGAAATGCTTGATGAAAACTTGCTCCAGAGCACTTAGGACCTCAGACTGGGGCAAAGGTTAATCTTCCAACAGGACAACAACACCAAGCACACAGCCAAGACAACGCAGGAGTGGCTTCGGGACAAGCCTCTGAATGTCGTTGTGGCCCAGCCAGAGCCAGACCTTGAACACGATCGAACATCTCTGGAGAGACTCTCTGGAAAATAGCTGTGCAGCGACATTCCCCATCCAACCTGACAGAGCTTGAGAGAAGAATGGGAGAAACTCCCCAAATACGGGTGTGTTAAGCTTGTAGCGTCATACCCAAGAAGACACGAGGCTGTAATCGCTCCCAAAGGTCCTTCAACAAAGTACTGAGTAAAGGGTCAGTTATTTATTTTGAAGAAATTAGCAAAAATTCCTAAAAACCTGTTGAGAAATTGTGAAAAACCTGGAGGGTAGCCTCACGATATCTCAAAAATATTGGCCACCATTAATTGGATATTTGAGTGCCGTAAAATAAAAAGTGAGCTATACCAAGTGTGAGTGGGTTAGGTTAATTGTCCCATCCTTTGTGGGATCTGCCTGTCAAGCAGCAGCTACCGGTAGAAACTTTGTACAGTTGGCTTAACATAGCGGTAAGTAGAAGTATGTACTTTTTTCTCCAACCAACATAGCTAACTTCGCTGGGTAGGCCTAACATTATTCCATTTTCAACATTGTTTTTAAATAGTGTTTAGTCACGATTGCTGCTGACAAACATGATAGGCTACATTGATTGACGGACCACGTCAAATTGGCTAGCTAGCTAATAACAGACCACGTCAATCAAGCTAACTTTCAGGGGATAAACTAGATGACTATATCTAAATATGGTTTGATTTACGGTGATGACAGTAGTCCGACAGACATCTTTACCAGGACGATGTCAAGCTCTTTCCAAAAGCCTAATCTCTGATAAAGCAAGCTAAATGACACATTGCTTCTGCTAGCGAGCTACAATTGGATAGCCAAACGGATCTGACCCTCGCGCATCTGAAAATACATGATCAATTGATGTTTACTATATAACTCTGATGATAGAGCTAAATGTGGAATAATCAGAAATGTGTAGTTTTGACTACGCTCTTCAAGAGGAGATATTACAACCAAATAGGTGTAATTGATCTTGAAAACAGCACGTAGTGGTCAATGGATTTAGTGTAGATGGGGATCTCCTTGCCCCCCACCGGGGGCCCCAGCAGCCAAACTGAACGCTATTGTGACATTTTATTGATCATGCTTAGTGTATTTCAGTATGTACGTTGATGAGGTGCTGACTGACGTACCATGTCTGCGTGTTCATGGCGTGCTCCATGATCACGTGGCGGTAGATGCTCAGCACCCCCTTGCACACCTCCACCTGGTTGTCCAGTAGCTTGGCCACGTCTGGGCACGGCTCCAGCAGAAACACGTTGGCCGAGTTGGTCAGGAACACCTGGGGGGGGCGGTAGAGCATGGAGATAAAACTACGGTCAGGGGTTGATGAGATACATCTGGACACGCACAACAACAACAAAAAACGTGTCAAAAAAGACAAAACGCGCTCGCACGCACATACCTGCAGGGTGGGCTGGATGCCAGCCTTGATGTCTCTGTTCTGTTCCTCAGTGAGACAGCCCCGGCTGATGGCACTGCTGAAGGAGTATGTTCTGCCCCAACTGGATGAGCGTTTGTGACCATGACTCTCCAACGCCTGCAGGAGGACACGACCGTCCAGTCAGCATGGCGAGTATGAAATTGAGTGTTCAGAGTTCATTTTAGTCTGCGTATCCACTAACTTGTGCTGTGTGTATGTGTGTGTGTGTGTGTATGTGCGTGTAGTTGTGTAATAATAATAATTAGGTTAGTGTTTATATTTGTGTTTTATACACGTGTGAAATGGAAATGTGTTTTTTGTTTATCCCAATGTGCAGAAATTTGTTTTTTGTTTATCCCAATGTGCAGAAATGTGTTTTTTGTTTATCCCAATATGCAGAAATGTGTTTTTTGCAAAATTGGGGCGAGTAGAGTCACAGGCAGGGTCAGCCATTATCAATGGCGATCCTTGGACCAATTAGGGGTAAGTGCCTTGCTCAAGGGCACATTGACAGATTGTTCACCTTGTCGGCTCGTGGATTCGAACTAGCGACCTTTACGTTTAATGGCCCAACGCTCTAACCACTAGGCTACCTTACGCCCTGTGTGTGTTTGTCTGTGTATCACTGCCATTACCTGTGTGTGTGTGCTATCGGTCTCCGAGATGAGCAGCTGCTCTGGGTTCTCCTCCACCTCGGCCTGTCTGCTCTTCTCTGGCTCCGTCATGAAGCCTGGCTTCTCCTGCAGGATCCACTTCCTGTACACCTTGATAACCTTCCGGGTCGCTGACGCCTCACAGGAGGGCAACAGGAAGGCCTGGAGATATAGACAGATATTACACAGTATAGTGCAAGAGAAAATAGGGTAATGGGCGTTGGATAATGAATAAATGTATTTTCAGGATCCTAATAAGGTGTTTGCTAAATGACACAAAGCAGATGTGGTGGCTAAGGACATTTAACTTGAATTAACTTGAATTATTGAATTTGCTCCAGCTAAGTGGATCACTTTGATGTAGTGATAGTGTCTTTGCACTAGATGGCAGCACACAACAGATAAGATGGTTTCCTACTCAGCATCATGTTCCAAAGCTAGTGGGGAACCAAAGGAAATCAGCTTCACAACTAAAACTGTTCCTGCAGAGGAAAAGTCTAGTTTATACTCTCATTGAGTCATTTGGAAACACTGTCATCATCTCTCTGTGGGCTGTACCTGGTGAAAAACCTCATTGACGAAGTTGATGTTGTCCCGTGTGGAGAGTAGGATGGCGTGCACCATGTCGTAGACGCTGCGGTGCTCCTCGTCGATGCTGCACAGGCTGGAGTCGCTGGGGCGCCGGTCAGACAGCGTGCTACTGTTAGAGTGGCTCTTCTCTGGCTCCGTGGGGCCGTTGGGCTCCCCCTCGCCACCACGGTCTTTATCCTTCTCCTGACTGCTACTACCTGCAGTGACAGTCTGAACACACACACAGCAAAGGCAGCGGGTTGGCAGCGGGTTCCAGTATAAATTATAAAGACCAAGACAAACAGAGCATTAACTGTTGGTTGAATTAAAATTATTCCAAATCAACATGAAAATAAACCTTGCCTTGGAACTGACCATTCAATCCTTTCTGCATTAAAGGGATACTTTATCTACTTCCCTAGAGTCAGATGAACTCGTGGATACCATTTGTATGTCTCTGCGTCCAGTATGAAGGAAGTTAGAGGTAGTTTCGCGAGCCAATGCTAACTAGTGTTAGCGCAGTGACTGGAAGTCTATTGGCATCTACTAGCATGTTTGACATCGGACCTACCTGGATAAGTTTGGGGATGACCTCGTTAGTCCCGTTCTTGGCGCTGGGGGTGGCGGTGCTGACGTACTTCTTCTCCAGAAAGAAGGTGACCAGCCAGGTGATGAAGGCCACACGGGGAGCCAGGTACTGGTCTCTCGTACAGAACGTGCTCTCGTTGTTACGGGTCACCGGGACATACAGAGGCTTTGGTCTGTGGTGGGGGAGGTCTGGGGGAGGTAGGGAGAGGGAAGGGTCAGAGACACAGAGAGGGAAACGAGGGTGATATATACACAGTGGGAGTTAGAGAAAGATAAGGATATTACACGAGATCTAAACACGCTGCTCTTTCAGTCAACATCAGGTTCTTTGCTGTTACTGGCCATTATATGAAAATATTTAATTCAGCCCACAAAGTAACTGACCTGAACAACCCTGATAATTACAGTGAACCACAGCCTCGTGGACTAGGTTAATGTTTCAAAGGATTTTAATTTCTATAATTCATGAAACCTCATTTAAACATGGGTTGAATACCTTTGAATTGACTGGCAATTAGCTAAAAATAGACATTCCCTCTCAGACAGAGTAGATCATTAGAACAGGGGAAATGGAGGAAAACATCAAGTTCATGACAAGATGTCTAAATTGCCTGGCCTCAGGAATCTGTGTGCATCGACTGTATTAATTAGCTTTTGGGTCAAGTTTTTGACTTGGCAAAGGCCTGTTGCTGCAATTATAAATTAGAACTTCTGACTTGCCTGGTTTAATAGAGGAGCATGATATTACACTTCCCCTCCAAAAAAATAAATAATTTATCCAAAGCTGCTTCTTAGGAGAGTAGCTAATACCCAATTTGCATGCCACTTTAAAAAAATAAAAATAAATGTAAAAAGCTACCAGGAGTGTGTTAGAGTCAAGCTGCACATTCAGAATCTCAAATGGAGTAAGCCCTTGAGTTTTTGCAAATTGACCCACGGTGACATAACGGTATAAAAAAAAAAGACTGCTCATTGCAAAGGGAATTACAACCCTACATGCACGGACTCACCCACACCCACACCCCTACCTAAAAGCGGCTTGTAAAGGTTGGTGAGCTTGGTGAAGGAGGGGAAGAGGTGAGGAAGGTAGTACTTCTTGAACAGACTGAAGAGAAACCTGAAGCCGGTATCCTGGTTGTCTTTGTTCTTCCACTCTAAACTGGACGCCTTTCAGACACAAAGAGGCAGACCGAGTCACAACACAGCCAGACAATAGGCCCCATACAAACTTGGTACTGGACACATGACTTTGTTTTTACAGGAAAGAATGGCCTCATTTGATTAGATTATGCATTTTGAAAGTATTAGACCAATCCCACAGAGTGATCCAGTGTTGTCTAGGAAGGACAATATTGTAGCAGGAGCCTCACCTGGACAACCATAAACTTGAGCAGGGTTTGGAGGATGTAGCAGGTCTGGTCGTCTGCCAGCTTCTCCCCTGGCACAGCTGGCACCAGTGGTGTAATCTCTTCAGGCACCACCTTGGCTGTTGAGCCAGAGAGAGAAACAGAGCGAGAGAGGGAGCGAGAGAGGGAATGAGGAGTGAAGACGGCCTTCATCTCACTCCAGCAGCCCATTTCATGAAATAATCAGTGTAGTTCCCCAGGACCCAGACAATCCCAGTCAGCTGCCCCAGCTCAAATTGCACAACTTCCAGATGGCACTGAAACAGGTCTGAACAGCAAACTGAGACACATTCAACTGTAAGGACAGGGGACCAGAAGATGGAGCACCTTGGGGTGTGCTGAGCGTGTGTGATTGGTTTTACTATCCTTGCGGGGACAAAGAGTCCAGGATAGTAAAACAAGGAAAATTCCAGACAACTGGGGACATTTTGCCGGTCCCATCAAGGAAAAAGGCTATTTTAGGCTTAGGTGTTAGGGTTATGGGCTAAGGTTAAGGAAAATAGGATTTTGAATGGAAATCAATCGCTTGGTCCCGACAACGATAGTAAAACAAATGTGTGTGAGAGACGTTGAGGGGTCTCACCATCGGGCGGGTTGGAGAAAGGGTTGTAGATGATGGTATCCAGGGTGCAGGGTCCTCTGGTGGAGGGCACGGCAGGGAAGCCTGGCACCAGGCAGGCGAAGATGAGGAACTGCTCCTCTGCACAGTTATTCTGCAGGGCCTGCAGCCACAGCAGGAACAGACGAATTCCCTCACATCTGATCTGCATGCAGGAGGACAGGGGACAGGTTACTGTACACGGAACAGGATCAGACTGCTCAGTCTCCTTCACAGTCACGTGGGAGTAACATGTGCAAGTTTGTGTTAGAAAACGCAAAACAAGTCTCACCTTGAACGAGTTTCCAGTGTGCAAAAGCTTTTTCAGAATAGAACCTGCAACGGAAAGCGAGAAAGCATGAAGAACAGAGGACAACCCTGACACCAACAAAAGAGATATGCCTTCCACCTGATGTGTACTAGAGACACAACACACTACTCTCTGCACATAGTTACACTTAACACAGAGAGACAAGCACGTCGGTCTGTTCCATCAGTAAATATTGACCTTGGGGGTGGTGATAAACCAGTCAGGGAGGGAAGGCTGCTCATTCTCCTGATGAAAATGAACATCAATTGCCTGGCGTGCAGTTATGAAGCCAATCAGGTCTGCGGTAATCAAATGAGACATTGCTCTGATTGCTAAATGCCTGCTTCTCCACTCATCAGGTTAAATCAATGCGTTGAAAAAAATGAAGAATAAATTGCTTCCAATCCCAACTCCTAGGCTCCAAGAGATTGGAAATGAGACATAAGGAGACCGAGATACATTTTCCACCAGGTGACGGTCTGTAAATGCTTGTTTCTCTAGTGGAGGGGGCCCTAAAAAGACATCACTGGGCCCTGTCTTTCTGCATCTGACTATAAGTAGGCAACAGTTGTCTAGGTGAGGTGACTCCTTAAGGATGAGGCTAGGGAAGGAGGGACAGGTTTTAGCTGGTGTTTTGTGGACTAGGGAGCGTGTTTGGGGACTGCCGAGGGAAGATGAGCCTCCATAGTGGGAGCAATAAGCCCCAGGGGTTGATCCGCGGCGACGATCTCTGCCTCGTCGCTTTAGGGAAACGGCTGACAAACAGAAGATTATAATTGAGGTTATCGCTGCTTGCGAGGCTGAAACCGAGCGACGCATAATTCAATTACCAATTTGCATTTCAAATGAAGCTCTCATTTGCATTTTTCATTTACCTCTCCTTCCGCGACTAATTATTTTCTTCTCACACAAACTGTTAAAGAGTGGTTGTGCCGATAATCTATGCTTCCGTGGTTTATTTCGGTGGTTGTCGTAACACAGGAGGGGACAGACCTTTGACTAATGTACCCATGCGGAAGAATGCAAATATTACCACTGTAGGCCTATTCAAGGAGGGTAGAGTGAGTACCAACTTAGAAACAGCTGATTCACTGGACATACCTATACTGTGGAACTGCCATCGGCTGTAGATTCGTTCTGGTAGAAGTTGCAGAATTTTCTGGAGAAGATGGGAAGGAACGTGTAAAATATTAGCACAAATGCCTGAAGTGTCTTTCTCCGTACAGACAAATCAGAACACAGAGACAGAGCAGAGAAACCTGATCACAGATGGAGAGAGGACAGAATTTTTTTTACTCGATAGGCTTTAAACAAGTCACTTTTGCAGTAATTTGCACACCACACACTAGACAGAGCCATGTTGCTAAGCTGCTCAGACATACATCCTAAACAGAGCCCACTTTAAAAAAGCATAGCAGCCTTGTCAGTCAACCAGTAGTCACTGCTGTCCGTTCCTCCTCCTCTGTGTGTCTCTGGCCTGCTATAGGGGTGGCCCCGGTGACACGGGACAACGCTGGAAATGTCATCACCTCGCCAACCATGAAATTTACAACTCAATTAGAGCGTGTGACCTTTCAGCAGGCTATAATTACTCCTACACTGAGGGAGGGGTTAACTGGGTCCCTCTGGGGGGATAAAAAAGAGATAGGGGGGTGAGGGTTGGGGGGGATGAGAAGAGAGGACACCACTGTGGAATGTGCAGTGTGTGGCGGCTGGTCCGGTAATGGCCAGTGGATTGTGGGTAATTGATGAACCACTTGGTAGAGCAACCCTACCCTGGCCTGCATGATAAAGCTCTGATCTGAGAGAGAGAGTGAGAGAGAGGCCTCTGAACATTAAGTCCTCACCAGCAGTAGCTATACATGCAAACTGAATTTGCAGTGAGTCTTGAGAAATAGAGACTGAAGGAAGAGTCCACACATGCAGAGCACGGAGAAAGAGCGAGAGAGACCAGATCCTGGATCAGTAGCCAAGAGGAGAGCAGCCATGCCACATTATGGCTTCCAAAACGCATCTCATGTTTCGAGTACAGCACATCTCGGTTTATCAACACCTCCCCCCGCTCTGTATTTCTCCCCTCCTCCACCTCTCCTCTCTCTCTCGTTGTGCATCTCTCCTCGTGTCTACTCCACTCTCCGTCTAAATCCCTCTCCTTCTCAGTGATAGAAACAAAAATCTGACAGCCATCACTCCTGGTGTCCCTGTGTCCTGGTTGACTCCTCTCTGATCCAGAGCGTGACGATACATGTCCTTCTCTATTGCACCTTTCTATTGATCCCGGCTGGGATTAGACATGCCCAGCTCCCAGCACTGATGCTCTCCTTGGAGATGCAGACATTACTCTAGGTGGTAAAACAGTGGGGGGTAAGTCTAAGCCTGTGTGGTTTCCAGAGAGGGAGGGTGGTGTGTGTGTGTGTGTGTAACACCCACCCTTCGTCCAGGGGAAGGCAGGGAATGCAGAGCAGAAGCGGGGAGACTCCCCGCGGCGGTGAGAATGGCAGCCGCAACAATGGGACTTTACTGGCTGATATGAAGCACTGTGAGCCTGACAAAGGGGCTGAGCAGAGCGGGCTGACTGAGTTACTCTAATCTGGAGACGTACTCCAGGCATAAAGATGGGGTATTACGGAGGGACGCGTCCGACTCCAACCACATTTACATGATCCGTACTTAGGTTTCCAGCCACAGGGCGTACATGACACAGAATACACTTCTACCAGAGGTGTCCCACAAGGGCTTTCCAGCGCTCACAGACAGCCTCAGGGGAACTTTGAAGACTTTGTTTTTGTCATTGTACCCACTGATTTAAGCTTCACTTTGGTAGGATGTAACACCGCACCTGTGGAGTCTTTCTCATCCCTTGTTTCGACGCAACAACGAGAAAAGTTGGTGAATAAGTCAACAGGATTCGGTGGAGTTTCAACTCATGTTAAGAGCGAGCGTACTTTCCAGAAAAACATGAGGAAACTTTTCTTAAACCAGCCAGAGACAGAGCCAGAGACAGTTTCTATAGGGCAGTCAGTCACAGTGGAGTTGGGAGTGAACGGCATGGCAGGCATGTGACCATCACAGCCCAGAGAGCCACAGCAGGCGAACAGAGCAGGGTCACAGTTCACTGTCATTTAATTCAACTATCGCGTGAACCTGCATTGAAAATGTTGGAGTAACCCAAATGTGTAGGACAGTTCAGTAGATCACTAGGCCTTCACCACCTACAGTGGTGAAATAATATGTGACAGTAAAATGTCCGGTCATACAGTGGAAGACTGAAAATGTTTCCAGGCCAACCCCACACAGTGTAAACAGTGGATTACTCATTTACACTGAAACCAAAATCACCAGCCGTTTGTAGAAGTAGATGCTGAGCTCAAATGATGACAGCCGATAGACTATCAAATAGAAGTAGGCCTAATATGGATCTGATCGGATTGGTTAAGTAGCCTACCAAACAGAGTTCTTGCTTGCGCGATATCTAAATTTGATCGTAACAAGCTTATCAGACATGCAATGTAGCACACATATAACCAAAAAGGCATTCGTGAAACGGCTTCATGCTGCTCTCTGACCAGTAGGTGGCAGCAACAACACGCTGTAGCTCTTCCTCAAGCTAATGATTACCAGTCCGATCAGTATTCACATATTCCACTGTTGTCAAAGTCAAAGCAAGCGGAATTCGCTGACCCTTACGTTTCATAGCAGGTCTTAAAAAAAAAAGCTTTTAATGATCAGCTAGGATTTGTTTTTGACAGGGCCGGCGAGTTCAACCCACTGCCAGTGAGGCAGAGTAGACAAATAAGGCAAACCCAGTGACGGTTGCCTAATAGATACCCAGAGGTTTAGACCATAATAGCAACCTACAAAACGAAGGCCTAGACTACTACTCGACAGCAATGCATCAAATGACAAATCTAAACTCTCTAGTGGTCAGGTGAAGGCTGACATTTATGCTATTTGGCAGACACCTTATCCAAAGTCACGTACAGTCAATGCGTGCATACCTTTTGACATATGGGTGGCCCCGGCGGGAATCGAACCCACGACCATTGACTTTGCAAGCGCCAACGCTTGTAAATAAGCATTGATACTTGCACCAGAAGTCTCCTGCGAAAGATCTGACAATCCTAATCCAAACCGGAGAGGAGGAAAAACACACAATGGCTCCATGTACATTCTCCTGAAGGATGTTGGCTGGTAGAAAACAAGCCAATAAAAAGCCATTGAGCTCTTTCACCCTTGATGCGGACGAAGGGGGGGATGAGGCCATTAACCCAGAGACACAGAGGAGAAGTATTGACGGGCAGCCACAATACAGGTTGACATTATTTTATTCATGACCTACTTGGAACATTCACATTTACATACCCAGCATTTTAATGGGTCGGCTCTGCAGCGAGCGGTTAAACTGACATCAATCACGGCCAATCGTCTGCCCCCGTGAGCGACGGCAGAGACTAGCACAGTAAATCATGAGAGCTGTGTAAATCGAGCTCGTTCCTCTCCTCCATGTCCTCTTGCCTTCATAACATGATTACCGTCCTGTCTATACTACAGCACTGACTGGAGAGTAGGCTGGCCTGAGTCCCAAGGGTCTACACACAGACAACCACAGTGTTCAGTTGCTGGCTGATATCCAAAAATAGTGGAGTAACATCAATTTAGCTCTCACAGAGCTCTCCTTTTCTATCTGCTCTCCTTTACCCAAAGGCATATTTGTTGCATCAAATAAGGTATATTAAAAACCCTCTGAGCACCACCCTATTGAAGTGTATTCTGTGTATTCTGGGGGCTTTCCCAGTCTGTAGGTCAGAGCAGCCTTGAGCTCAGAGTGGTGAGTCAGGGGCTGGGTGACGGATGGCTGTGCTCAGAGTGGTGAGTCAGGGGCTGGGTGACGGATGGCTGGGCTCAGAGTGGTGAGTCAGGGGCTGGGTGACGGATGGCTGGGCTCAGAGTGGTGAGTCAGGGGCTGGGTGACGGATGGCTGGGCTCAGAGTGGTGAGTCAGGGGCTGGGTGACGGATGGCTGGGCTCAGAGTGGTGAGTCAGGGGCTGGGTGACGGATGGCTGGGCTCAGAGTGGTGAGTCAGGGACTGGGTGACGTATGCTGGGCTCAGAGTGGTGAGTCAGGGACTGGGTGACGTATGCTGGGCTCAGAGTGGTGAGTCGGGGGCTGGGTGACGGATGGCTGTGCTCAGAGTGGTGAGTCAGGGGCTGGGTGACGGATGGCTGGGCTCAGAGTGGTGAGTCAGGGGCTGGGTGACGTATGCTGGGCTCAGAGTGGTGAGTCAGGGGCTGGGTGACGGATGGCTGTGCTCAGAGTGGTGAGTCAGGGGCTGGGTGACGGATGCTGGGCTCAGAGTGGTGAGTCAGGGACTGGGTGACGTATGCTGGGCTCAGAGTCAGGTCGCTGCCCGGATACTGGGGAAGCAGACACACACACTTCACTCGGAGGTCCCCTGGTTACAGAACCACAGGGCCACAGCCAGTCTCAAAACCCCTAAACTGGTCAGAACCACAGCCAGTCTCACAACCCCTAACCTGGGCAGAACCACAGGGCCACAGCCAGTCTCACAACCCCTAACCTGGTCAGAACCACAGCCAATCTCACAACTCCTAACCTGATCAGAACCACAGGCAGTACCACAACCCCTAACATAGTCAGAACCACAGGGCCACAGCCAATCTTACAACCCCTAACATGGTTAGAACCACAGGGCCACAGCCAATCTTACAACCCCTAACATGGTCAGAACCACAGGGCCACAGCCAATCTCACAACCCCTAACCTGGTCAGAACCACATCCAGTCTCACAAACCCTAAGATGGTCAGAACCACAGGGCCACAGCCAGTCTCACAACACCTAACCTGGTCAGAACCACAACCAGTACCACAACCCCTAATCTGGTCAGAACCACAGCCAGTATCACAACCCCTAACCTGGTCAATATCACAGGGCCACAGCCAGTCTCACAACCCCTAACCTGGTCAGAACCACAGCCAGTACCACAACCCCTAACCTGGTCAATATCACAGGGCCACAGCCAGTCTCACAACCCCTAACCTGGTCAGAACCACAGCCAGTACCACAACCCCTAACCTGGTCAATATCACAGGGCCACAGCCAGTCTCACAACACCTAACCTGGTCAGAACCACAACCAGTACCACAACCCCTAACCTGGTCAGAACCACATCCAGTCTCACAAACCCTAAGATGGTCAGAACCACAGGGCCACAGCCAGTCTCACAACACCTAACCTGGTCAGAACCACAACCAGTACCACAACCCCTAATCTGGTCAGAACCACAGCCAGTACCACAACCCCTAACCTGGTCAATATCACAGGGCCACAGCCAGTCTCACAACCCCTAACCTGGTCAGAACCACAGCCAGTACCACAACCCCTAACCTGGTCAATATCACAGGGCCACAGCCAGTCTCACAACCCCTAACCTGGTCAGAACCACAGCCAGTACCACAACCCCTAACCTGGTCAATATCACAGGGCCACAGCCAGTCTCACAACACCTAACCTGGTCAGAACCACAACCAGTACCACAACCCCTAACCTGGTCAGAACCACAGCCAGTACCACAACCCCTAACCTGGTCAGAATCACAGGGCCACAGCCAGTCGCACAACCCCGAGATCAACAAAACGGTATTTTATCTATGATTGAAATGCACTGTATTCAAACTTGTGTACTGCACACAAAAATAACTTACTTTTTATGTGTGCCTCTGACGAATTTCCAATGATGTCCTGTCCACTGACCCGTCACCTCTGCCATGAGGGAGGGTAAATAACCATGAGTCAGTGGGTCTGGGAGTCCTGTCATGTGACCACAGAGCTCCCGTCTTGTGACAATGACGCCAGAGGTCTAGAGCGATGTCCCATGACTTCCACCTACATACACTTGCTGTATTTAGTGTCGCTCTCCCACAGCGTTCCTCAACTGTTCCTCATCCACCTACTCAAATGTGCTGCAATTTGTCGGTACAGCAGGAAATGATCTGTAATTAGTTGAAAAGTGTGAAGACTGATGCTGATGTTCTGTATCTACACTGACTGTACAAAACATTCATGAACACCTCTTCTTCCACGACACAGACTGACCAGGTGAATCCAGGTGAAGCTATGATCCCCTATTGATGTCACAAATCCACTTCAAATCAGTGTAGATGAAGGGGAGGATACAGGTTAAAGAATAATTTGTAAGCCTTGAGACAAGCTGTGGACTGTGTATGTGTGCCATTCAGAGGGTGAATGGGCAAGACAATATATTGAAGTGCCTCTGAACGGGGTATGGTAGTAGGTGCCAGGCTCACCGCTTTGAGTGCGTCAAGAACTGCAACGCTGCTGGGTTTTACAGGCTCAACAGTTTCCCGGGTGTATCAAGAATGGTCCACCAGCCACAGGACATCCAACCAACTTGACAACTGTGGGAAGCATTGGAGTCAACATTGTAGAGTCCATTCCCCGACCAATTGAGGCTATTCTAAGGCCAAAACGGGGTGCAACTCAATATTAGGAAGGTGTTCACACACACACAACCTAAAGCATCTACATTCAGTGTGGCCTCCACATATGAACAACTGCAAGGACGTTGTCATTGACTGATTAGCCCACTTGTAGGCTAGGGGCAGATACTGTGCAGTCAGTGTGTACCTATTCTAGCGTGTAGTGTCCGCTGCAGTGGCCTAGCAAAAGCCTGCTCCCTCTCGGCAGTGAAGACACAGGGGAAAGTGAGGAAGTGATGGGGAGAGGCAGGCCAGGGCTGGGAGAAAGCAGCCGTTATGCCCACTGCCAATCTGAGAGTGAAGGCAGGCAAGTGTTTCATGGGAGGCAGCCAGGGTCGATCAAGTTCAACAGAGGTGGTATTCACAGCGTGACTTAGCAAACACGCAGCGTGTAGCGCAGGCCAGCAGCCCTCTGTCCTCAGCTTCTATGTCACGCTGCGACATCTCCTCTGACGGTTGCCTTTGAACGTGTGATACGCGGTCAATGTGATGCGTCTGGCTGAGAGGACTCGGTACATTGCTGTTGTGCATTAGATCTGTGCGTGAGATCATTCAAGAGAAAACAGGCATTTGACTGTGGCACTAATAGGTTGTCCAAAACATGGACTGAATAAGGGATGGCACGGACAACGGTTCGGTATTGCCAGGGGCAGGTATTGATTAGGCTGGTTACTGAACTCTTTAACTGTGCGTGTTAGGAGGTGTATTGAAGGGCAGATGTACAGGTATTGCTATGACATTCTGTGTCTGTGGCATGAAGAGCAGTACACAGGCTCTCTGCGCCTCATCATACCGTGGTGTAACCACACACACACACTACACGCCAGTGCAACAGTGCAAGCTGCCCCTGACAATGCCACCACACACAGAGAGGGCAGGGAGGTGGCGGGAGACGGCGGCAGGGGGTGGGGGTGCTGCGTTGAGGGAGAACAGAAAAACCCATTACCCCTCTAGCAGGCTCTGCTACACAGAGGATGACCCCCCCCACCCAAAACACCCTCAGAAAAGGGGGCTCACATACCGCACCACGGTGACAGTAAGGTCATCTCCACAGCACAGCCAGGTCAAAACAATTACACGATGGGGACACGTCAAGCAGGCCCAGAGATGGGGTCTTAGTTTGACGGATGGGGAATCTGTAGCCTAGTTTCTCATCTTTCCTTGGAGAGGGGAGACAACTGGAGCTAGGAGCTTGGAGAGGGGGGACAACTGGAGCTAGGAGCTTGGAGAGGGGAGACAACTGGAGCTAGGAGCTTGGAGAGGGGAGACAACTGGAGCTAGGAGCTTGGAGAGGGGAGACAACTGGAGCTAGGAGCTTGGAGAGGGGAGACAACTGGAGCTAGGAGCTTGGAGAGGGGAGACAACTGGAGCTAGGAGCTTGGAGAGGGGAGACAACTGGAGCTAGGAGCTTGGAGAGGGGAGACAACTGGAGCTAGAAGCTTGGAGAGGGGAGACAACTGGAGCTAGGAGCTTGGAGAGGGGAGACAACTGGAGCTAGGAGCTTGGAGAGGGGAGACAACTGGAGCTAGGAGCTTGGAGAGGGGAGACAACTGGAGCTAGGAGCTTGCTACCTTTAGTGAGGTATCGGGAGACTTACAGGGATGAATTCATGAAGTGGGTTATTGAAGGCAGAGAGATTCTTTATTCTTGGCCCGTCTGTCAAACCGAATGATAAAGTGTGTCACAAAGTGTGGAGTCACTAATGGCTTTATCCTTGCAGTCATCCAGTCACACACCCACCTCTGTGCTGTCTGGGGATGACTTTATGGTTGATGGACGAGCCTAACTAAAACTGATGATACAGACCTGCTACAGTACTAGGGGCATTGCAGTTCCCAGCACAAGATGTCGGCAATTTGAATCTGATCCAAAAGTAAGAGTACAAAGACACAGCACAGAAGGGCCCCGACAACAGGCACATGCCCTCCCTTGAGAACAGAAGGAAATAAACCTGTGCACACCTTCAAAACCTTCTTCTGGGAACTTATTTCCAGGCCTTTTCTACTGTACAAATCTATCCCCTTACACTGTGAAGTGAATGCATTCTTTGGGGGCCGAACACAAAACGACACCCATAGGTGCCAGGCGTACGCTCGCAGATAGACCTGGTATATCAAGTCCATACTGTTATAAACAGCCACGTACGATCCAACATGTCTAATCTAGCAGCTCAGAGAGAAGGGAAGACAGTGTGTCAGTTGAGGATCAAAGCTGTTCGTATCGGTCCTGTACACACTACTCAGTGAGCTTATCTTCTCGGCACACTGTAAAAGCACACGGGGCTAAAGGGGAACACTCTTGGGTTAAGCTGCTTTCAATATTAGTTATTTTTCAAAGGATAACTTAGAAATATTTTTTTAAAAGGCATGTGGAATCCGAGGCCATATGACTGGGCGCGTGTGGAGGGAGACAGACTTCTCATGCTGCGGAGGGAGGCAGAGAAAGCCAGACTGAAGCCTAGCTTCGTGCCACATGAACAGACAGAGAGCACTTCCTGTCAATACCGGGTTGGATGTCAGCTTGACTGGAGCCCAGGTTTTTAAAATGTACGGAGAGAGGAGTTCAGTCAGGTGAAAGTCAGGTATCACAAATACAGTTTGAACTCCGTTGGTGAAGTTCTCGCTCAACAGTCAATACAGGAGAAAGACTGTAAGCAGCTGACTGTCAATAACACAGGACATCACGTGCACCTGCGATACCAGCATGCTAATAAAGCACAATATATATAGCATGTTCTGCACCTCACACCCGTAAGTTTGCGAATAACAAGCCAAACGCAGTCCACATATGGGGATACATTTTATGTCAAATGATAATACGTTGAAGATGCCTGGGTAGCTCTCAGACAGAGTGGAGAAGGGACAGGCAACTTGGACTGGAGTGGGGGCCACAACAAATCTGAACTGGCCACAGTGGCTGCCAGTTGCCCGTCCCTGGAGTAGAGTATATGGCCTGCTGACACCGTTAAGCCTCGATCTCACACTGGGAGGCCAGTGGGCCCATGTCCAGACCACAGCCCTGGGCTCCTCTTCCTCTGTCCTGCCCTGCTAGAATGACCTCTGTCGACACAGTGAGAAGAACACTCCCCTCACACACAGACTCCATTTCCACTGAAAGGACCTTGACATATGCTCTCTTCTAGCTTCTCTCCACCTCTCTTCTAGAGACTGACAGCTTGTATTGTTTGTATTGGAAACTGCCTGTTTGTATTGGAAACTGGAGCTGCTGTTTGAGTCAGGTGGGAAAACAAGGTGGGGGACTTTAACCTCCAGGAGAAGCACCAGACTGGAGAATGACATCAGTCAAGCTGTTTATAAACCATGTAGCCCACGCAACACTCATCTCTACTGAACAAAAACCCTGCAAATGAATACAGTACACAGCAAGGTTTTTGCCATATCTGTGTGCAGCCTTCAACACTGGTGAAAAACAATCAAGCAGGGTCTATTTATTCCTTAACAACCCCCTTTCCTTTTCTATTTGAGGTCAATTCAGGAAGTAGGCAGGCAGGTCGAATTAGCACCAAGGAAACGGTGTTGGCCCCTCCCTTCAGATGACTGCAGAGCTGAGTAAACAGGTTGAAACGCCGTAACCACAGAGACAGATCTGATCCATGTCTACGGCTGGAACTGTCACTAGACATCAGACAGGGAACCATCAACATGATTCAGAACAGAAAGGTACAGCAACTTACTTCAAAAATAAAGAGGATAGAGTCCAGCTCCTCCCTCTGAGATTTGTTCCCTGAAAGAGAGAAAAGAGTCAGTTTCATCCATAAGAGGAAAGACAGTTCAACATTGGGGTTTGGAACCTGTCAGAAATGTGTAGTTCATTTCACTTCAGTGGTTTCCAAACTTCCTTCTGTAGTCCAGCATCTGATTATCATCCAGATCACTTTTGTAAGTCCTAATTGATCACAACACTCGGGATGCGAGTTCTCTCTTACAATGAAGTGAGACATATTGACTTGGATGAGAACTGGCAGACCCTGCAGCTCTCTAGGGCCAGGATGAATGTGACTAACGTACTTCATCATTCCAAAGCCCTGACAGTTGTGTGACTTTCATGATCTTGTCTGTGTACTATAAACCCTTCACAGTGTGTGTGTGTAAGTAAAAGACGAGTTATGAGCACTACAACGAGGCAGCTGCTGGTATACCGGCGGTCACTTCCTCCCAAGGTCATGATCAAAATAGAGCTAGGGGCTGAAGCTGTGAGGAGGACAACGCGGAAGCTGAAGTCATCCCTCTCAACCATGTCATCAGAACAGTGCTTTAAAGAGTAGTGAGGGTTAATTATTGAAGGCCCTACGATGGAGCATGCATTAAACATGGGGGTAGTCACGCAGGGCTCGGTAAGTGCTGGAAGGGGACTTGGGGAGAGGACCCACAGAGGGGTGTGCGTTACAGAGCCCATTCATCAACAAACAGACTGACAGCAGGGGGGGAGAGAAGGCCCTGTCCAGAAACCACCCCTGGCTGTGCCGTACCCACTAAGCACTTAGATCGGAGGGTAGTGTAGCGCCACCTTGGGTTAGATAACGGGCCAGATAACGGGCCAGATCAAGCTCTTCTCTGTTCTCCTCCCTCTATCTAAACAAGTTTACCTAGAGTACGTCTCTGAGAATCCTGCACTAAACTCAAGGAGTAATGTCAGTGTGGAGTGTGGTATGTGTTTTGAGAAGGAGAGGGTTCTGGGAAATGTACTGTGCTGTGATGCACTTTCTAGGTTATTATTAGCTCCCAGCAATACTAATCCAGGGTTTCCCAAAGTGAAGTAATGCAGAGGTCTGCATCCAGAATATTGCTAGCAACAAACTAAAAAGTTTGTAGGGTACTGTCACGCCCTGGTCTTAGTATTTTGTGTTTTCTTTATTATTTTGGTCAGGCCAGGGTGTGACATGGGTTAATTATGTGGTGTGTTTTGTCTAGGAGTTTGTTGTAGGTATGGGATTGTGGTTAGTAGGGTTGTCTGGAAAAGTCTATGGTTGCCTGAAGTGGTTCTCAATCAGAGGCAGGTGTTTATCGTTGTCTCTGATTGGGAACCATATTTAGGCAGCCATATTCTTTGAGTGTTTCGTGGGTGATTGTTCCTGTCTCTGTTTGCACCAGATAGGCTGTTTAGGTTTTTTCACATTTGTTGTTTTTGTATACTGTTCGTGTTTTCATCTTTATTAAAGATGTATACAAATAACCACGCTGCATTTTGGTCCGATCCCTGCTACACCTCCAGGAGAAAGAAAACCGGAACAGGTACAATGTAATATTATTCATCCACAATTTATGTTCTTAAACCCTGAAATGCACAACATGGGCCTGGGAGGCTCACAGGGATATTGGTATCCACAGCACTCAATCATTGATTAATTTCCTCAACTCCATTCTTCCTGTATTCGCCAAAAATGTTGTTCTCTGCACCAAGGCAACATGTGTAGAATTGTGGGAAATTAGATTGGAAACTGCAACATGTTCTCTCTCTCTGATGCCAAGAGGGGGGCATTTAAAATGTTCTTTCCCAGGACCCGAGACTTCTTCCTTGCTGAGCGGCCTTCAGGTTATGTTGATATAGGACTCGTTTTACTGTGGATATAGATACTTTTGTACACGTTTCCTCCAGCATCTTCACAAGGCCCTTTGCTGTTGTTCTGGGATTGATTTGTACTTTTCACACCAAAGTACGTTCATCTCTAGGAGACAGAACACGTCTCCTTCCTGAGTGGTATGACGGCTGCGTGGTCCCATGGTGTTTATACTGGTGTACTATTGTTTGTACAGATGAACGCGGTACCTTCAGGTGTTTGGAAATTGCCCCCAAGGATGAACCAGACTTGTGGAGGTCTACAATTTGTTTGAGGTCTTGGCTGATTTCTTTAGATTTTCCCATGATGTCAAGCAAAGTGGCACTGAGTTTGAAGGTAGACCTTGAAATACATCCACAGGTACACCTCCAATTGACTCAAATGTCAAAAAGCCATGACATCGTTTTCTGGAATTTTCCAAGCTGTTTAAAGGCAGTCAACTTAGTGTATGTAAACCTCTGACCCACTGGAATTGTGATACAGTGAATAAGTTAAATAATCTGTCTGTAAAAATTTTGGGGAAAAATTACTTAGGACATCTACTTTGCCCATGACACAACAGACTTGCCAAAACTATAGTTTGTTTACAAGACATTTGTGGAGTGGTTGAAAAACAAGTTTTAATGTCTCCAACCTAAGTGTATGTAAACTGTCGACTTCAACAGTATGAAACAAACTGTAAAATAATGACATTCCTATAGTTCCCCAGAATCCCCACTGTGGGCTGAGGTGGTGTTAAATTAAATTTGAACATGTAGTACATAAGCTCTACATCTTCAAAATCAGACATGCTTTTAAGTTATGTACCCAGTAGGTTCCTCAGGTCCTCTGGCACTGGCCTTTTAACTTTACCAAAGCCTAGAACCAAGAGGCATGGAGAGACAGCATTTAGTTACTATGCTCCCAGCCTCTGGAATAGCCTGCCAGAGAACCTGGGGGAGGCTGAAACTGTGGACATATTTAAAAGAGATCTTAAAACATCTTTTTAGCTTTTCTAGTCTTTCAGTTTTTATTGTGATTCTTTCATTTTTTTATCCTCATGTTTGTTGTGTAGTAAATGTATATAATTTATTTAAGTAGCTTTCCCTGTGAAGTACATTGTATTGCATTCATGTCTGAAATGCATTATATAAATAAAGCTCGATTTGATTTAGGGCTTTGTGCCTCGTCTTGCTAGTTGTCTTTTTCACCTCTGAATGGTCCCAAAATCACCTTGGTTGCACACTCAAATCATTAACCTGCTGCAATGTAATACCAGATCTGAATTTATGTTACTCTAATTGGCTTTGAACAGCTAAGGAAAGTAATGGAATGAAAACTACAACCCCCCCCCCCCCCCTGCAGAATTGAACACACCGGCTCTGAACGAGCTGAAAACGTCATTACCCTGCTAATTATACACTCTACTACTGGGGTATTTTACCCAGCTAGTTATACACTCTATTACTGGGGTAGTTTACCCAGCTAGTTATACACTCTACTACTAGGGTAGTTTACCCAGCTAGTTATACACTCTACTACTGGGGTAGATACTGGGGTAGTTTACCCAGCTAGTTATACACTCTACTACTGGGGTAGATACTGGGGTAGTTTACCCAGCTAGTTATACACTCTACTACTGGGGTAGTAGTCATAGGCCCTGTTTTAAAACACACACAGGCAGCACACCCTTCCTTACCTTTTTGCTTTAAGTTACTTTCCAGTGTAATGAAATTTTCATAGAAGATAAAATAAATCTGCGAACAGTTGCTTTCGAAGAAGGTCTTCAATTCACTCTTCTCAATGATATCTGCAAAAGGAAACAAACAAAACACAAGGATTGTTGTTTAGTGAAACTGGCCAAAATGTAAAAATCGCTGCCATTACAGTCTAACAATGAAAGATTCCAGTGAGAAGAGTACCCATAATTCTCTCCCGTGTCTCAAACATATGTTGTCATACATAAATCAGAAGCTTAAACATCCTTGGTAATTCAGCGGATGTGAGGATTTACATAACAGCACACCAAGGGGTTTGAGAGGGAAACCGTCTAATTAGGCTAGCCCACCATGCTATAAAGAAAGCGGTTAACTCCGTGGATGCTGTCTGTTTAAATGGTGTAGATCATTAAAGGGGGGGGGGGGGGTACACGTGGAGGACGGAATCCCCAAGGAGCATCACTGATGAGCAGGGACATACTGAGGTACAGGGGAGGGCAGAGCCATAGAATTTTAACTGAGAGCGTCATCTGTCAACGGGACTTCTGGAATTCCAGAATCTGGGACAACCTTACTTTAACCTGCATTCCGTACAACTCTCCTCCAATCCTCTGCATAACACCTTGATTCAACGATGGTTTTTTGTCTTTGTTTGTTTGTTAAATTAGTTGAAATGAAACTAATAGCTCACCAAACTGTAAAAGCTCTTAGCCATGTGTGGTGTGTGAGCGGTGCTGTGCTGGTGGTTGAGGGTGATCTGTTATGGAGATGGGGAGAGAGTGTAGAGGTTTCCAAGGCCAGGGTCGAGGCATGTTGACCTCAGGTGATGTCTGGGGGAACAGGACCAGCAGCAGTCATACATGCACAGTAGGTCTTGGCTAGCTCTAGCCTGCTAGCAGATCTATTCTTCAGCCAAGTCCTCTTGTATTCGCTGGCATGCTAAAAAAAACATGACAAAGATGACTAAAAAGCACATCGCTCTGCGACCAGGCTAGAATATCATCATGTTGGATGTAAACCAATTAGACTTCTTCCCCCTAATTGAGCAATTAAGATTCACCTTCTGTTGAGGCTCTAGTCTGTCCTGGTCCTCAGTTGTGTTCAATACACCATCAACCACCAGTCAACTGGACGGGGCCCGAAGGCCCAAACCAAGCCCAGATAGTCTCCAGTAAATGGCTCAGGGGGACTGCTGGTAGTTGTATCCAGCCAGCCACTGTGGGACAATGACAGTCTGTCTTGTGATTTATGTTTGCCCCCAGATTAAAACACCGATAATGAAGAATCATGGATATCGCCCTGGCAATAGAGTTTGAACCGGTGTTCCATGGATCTGGCCCACAGTTAAAGGCAAACAACGGCCATCACAGAGTAAATGGTCCTGGATGAGACAGGAGCTGCTCTTGTCCATAGTTCTCAGGTTAATCTGACTGCAGCTCTGATTGAATGGAAAGACATATCAGGCCTTATTCGGGGCGGCAGGGTAGCCTAGTGGTTAGAGCGTAACCGGAAGGTTGCAAGTTCAAACCCCCGAGCTAGGTACAAATCTGTCGTTCTGCCCCTGAACAGGCAGTTAACCCATTGTTCCTAGGCCGTCATTGAAAATAAGAATTTGTTCTTAACTGACTTGCCTGGTTAAATAAAGGTCAAATCAAAAAATATTCTCACAATCATCTGCAACAGAGTGGAAATGCAGCACCACAATACTAGGCTAACTATTAAAACCATAACAACAACAACAACAACAACAACAAAACAGCAGAGCAGCCCATTTTATACGGCAGTATTCCCATGTGACACATGGAAAAACACACAGTAGCACATAAATCAGTAAAATGTTGGGACTAGGGGGGGAGACGAGAACACAAGAAAATGTAGAGCAGAGATAACCATTCCCCAGCCTGCATACTCCTCCTTTCATTACATTCTGCAGATCCCCGACCAGCTATAGACAGATTTCCAAATCCTTAAGCAATGTTTACAAAAATAAGAGAGTACTCGATCAGGTTAAACATCACACTTGACCTGACTGCCCTAAGCAGTGTGCCAAAAACAACAGCATGGCAAATAAGTCTCCTTCACACAAAGTGTCATATTTCGCAACAAGGGAAATTCCATTCAGATCCTAATAACACACTGGCATAATACCCTTTCCTGCACACATTCACTAGCAAACTAAGCACTTTCGAAAGATTGTGAATCATTTGGGGGGGGGGGGGGGGGGGGCTTAACACTGCCTCTCTCCCGACATCCATCTTATCTCTCCCTCTCTCATTTTGTATGCAGTCACTGAGCTAAATCACTGTCCTGTAAGTTCACACCACACTGTCATACTTAGGTCTCTATTCAGATAGGGGCTGGAATAATAACACACACACACACACACTGTGCTCTGCACCTTACCAGCTCTATTCCCTGTGACAAAAGACAGTACAGACCCAGTACCAAGGGCCAAGGCAGCGCTCTTATCTCAGCCCCTCACATGGTCCACTTTTCAGCACTGCTCATTGTGTTGGAGCGCTTCCTGCCTACCGCTCAGGAATACATGTTGACTCATCAGCAGCAGTACCCACCCACTAACCCACTAGCCTGCTGGGAGAGAACAGGAGAGGACCAGCAGGCACATCCTCAGGGAAGGAGGGAATCAGGAGGGCTTGAGGGTCGTGTGTGTGTGTGTGAGAAAGAGAGAGCATAAAAGAGAAAGGAGTGCACGCGGCAGGTCATTGGTCAGGTGATAAAGCCATTCCCAGGTCACTTCCTCCCATATTCCTGTCCTACAGCTGTCAGGAGACCCACTAACCCCACTAACCTTTATTGTCCAGGGGGAGTTCTTCTTTGGACAACAAAGTAGATTCAGAGTGGCTTAATACAAAAGGAGTTGTGCATACATGCAATAACAAACATGTTGTTCTAACGACTAGCCAACTTGGCTGGTTTGGAAATTGTGTGCCTGGGAAATTGGAATGTTGAACTTCTAGTCAACAACCAGCATAGTTTCCATGTCTGTCCATCATCAACATATGAATTTGATAGATTGACCTAGATCTGTGTTTACGCCAATCCCTTGAACATGAGGCGGTGTGCGTGCGTATGTGTGCGTGCGTGCGTGCGTATGTGTGCGTGCGTGCGTATGTGTGTATGCGTGCGTATGTGTGTGTGTATGTGTGTGGAGTTGGATCATTTCTGTTTGACGTCCTGCATGTCACAGACCCATCAGAGCCTGTCATCCGGCTCTTTCTACCTCACACATCAACTCACTGCTCTCCATCTGCTCAAACCAAACCCCTCTCGCCAGGTTGTGGAGCGTGACGGATGGAGCAAGAGACAAGTTCACAGAGAAGACGGGACGATTTCTGACAGAGGGAAGAATTCTCAAGAGATCTTCCATACAGACAATACACTGTTTACACTGGTGCATTTCAATGGACTTCCTTTGCACGGTTAGTGCTTTCATGAGTTTTGGTAGGGCTTTATTGAAACCTGTGGGGACCCCCACCCCCACCCCCACTCAATGGGCTCTCAGTTCCCTTGTTGCCGTGCCAACGGACGTAGAACCGGTTCTGCAGGTCTGAGGAATGCAGGAGGCTGATGTTATATTGAATCCTTCAGAGAGACTACAGGATCAACACGGAGCTGAGCTGCCTGATTGCATGATGAAACAGGAGGGGGAACGTGGCTAACACCAGCCATTCATCTGTCATCTACACACAGCACTGACTGTTACGGCGGATGGATGGATATGTGAGGAGAGGAGATGTCCTGCTGTTCACTGTTGAGGGGAACAGGGACTGCTGCTCCTCAGAGAGACCTTTGTGTGTGGAAGTGAGCGAGTGCCAACATTTCACTGATCCCGACACAATAGCACCTCTCTCAGTACAGAGGAGCAGAGAGGAGAGGAAGGTGTTGGTGCGATTGTTGAGTGTGGCTAAAGGAGTTCGGGACAAGTTCAACAGTTCAACAGCAGAGAACAGACTAGATATGAATTATGATTTTTCAAGGCCGATACCGATTATTGGAGCACCAAAAAAACGATACCAATTAATCGGCCGATTTTTTTTGAATTTATTTGTAATTTTATTTTACCTTTATTTAACTAGGCAAGTCAGTTAAGAACAAATTCTTATTTTCAATGACGGCCTAGGAACAGTGGGTTAACTGCCTGTCAGGGGCAGAACGACAGATTTGTACCTTGTCAGCTTGGGGATTTGAACTTGCAATCTTCCGGTTACTAGTCCAAGGCTCTATTCCTGTTACATTGCACAACCTTCAATGTTATGTCATAATTACATAAAATTCTGGCAAATTAGTTCACAAAGAGCCAGGAGGCCCAAACTGTTGCATATACCCTGACTCTGCGTGCAATGAACGCAAGAGAAGTGACACAATTTCACCTGGTTAATATTGCCTGCTAACCTGGATTTCTTTTAGCTAAATATGTAGGTTTAAAAATATTCTGTGTATTGATTTTAAGAAAGGCATTGATGTTTATGGTTAGGTTTTAGGTTGGAGCAACAGTCCTTTTTTGCGATTGCGCAACGCAGGACACGCTAGATAAACTAGTAATATAAACTAGTAATATCATCAACCATAACTAGTGATTATGATTGATTGATTGTTTTTATAAGATAAGTTTAATGCTAGCTAGCAACTTACTTTGGCTTCTTACTGCATTCGCGTAACAGGCAGGCTCCTTGTGGAGTGCAATGAGAGGCAGGTGGTTAGAGCGTTGGACTAGTTAACTGTAAGGTTGCAAGACTGAATCCCCGAGCTGACAAGGGAAAAATCTGTCGTTCTGCCCCTGAACAAGACAGTTAACCCACCGATCCTAGGCCGTCATTGAAAATAAGAATGTGTTCTTAACTGACTTGCCTAGTTAAATAAAGGTGTAAAAAAAAAATAATAATAATTTTAATCGGTGTCCAAAATTACCGATTTCCGATTATGAAAACTTGAAATCGACCCTAATTAAATCGGCCATTCCGATTAATTGGTCCACCTCTAGAACAGACCCGGGGTCAGTTCTTAATCCAAACAGTTTATTTGTAATTCCACTCGGCCAATCGCTAATCCGCCTCTTGGCAATGGCAGTCCGGACACATAGCTAATGCTTTGTAGGGGAGGTAGTAACATATAGGCCATATCCCAGAGGAGTTAAGAAGTGGGCTACCGGAGTAAGTGTTCTACACTGAAAATTAAACCCCCCCCCAAAAAAAAAAACTGTTTACGAAATCACAACGGAATACGAAAAGGAATCCTACCTTGGGTCTAAGTATTTCAAGCGACTGACTGTTCCTGATCGTGTGCAGGAAGATCTCCTGTTGTCAGTCAGAGCAGAGCAGCTGTTGAGTCCCCATGAATAACAACCTACAACAGCTATTCAGATGAGCCGATACCTGATGGCCATATTAAATATTCAAAGGGAGGTAACTCAGGAAGAGAAACACAACATGTTCTCCACGCTGACATGTATAGTGCTGACTGTCTATCCTCACTGTTCTCTCCGACCGGCTCCAAAACGTCAGATAACATCGGAAAAGTCACGACTTTGACACCTAGGTCTCGGGATGTCACATGACATCACGTCAACACGGGAGTCCTGTCTGCGTCGGTGTGACCTCAGCACCTTCGACGGTTAAACAATACAAGACCACTCCGACATGCCTCCGGACCAAATCAACTAGACCGGAGACACTAACACAATTCGAATGCTTTTGGTGGAGAAAGTGAATTGGGTGAGAAGCATGCATGGTTGACATTCTAGACTAGTGAATGTTTAACGGTACCTACATTACAACTAGGAGGTGATCTAACTCATTAAGGGTCCACTGGTGTGTGCATTAGGCCTAGCCAATCACGTTGAACTGGTCATCCAGTCATCTGAAGCCGCATGGATATTTACACTGCACTGTAAAAACATCTGGACACTTAACCTGTTCAAACTGAAACACTTCCTGTAGCCATAACGACAAGAAGCCATTTACTGTAGAAACGTGTGTGAAATGTTCCCTAGCTGCAGGGAGATGAACGGGAGCCATTCACACCAAGCAGAGTCATTAATATGCTATGTCACATTCATACAGGAGGACCTAGCTGATCAACCTGTGATCAGACAGAGACTCATTAGCATTTAGACCTAGCTGATCAACCTGTGATCAGACAGAGACTCATTAGCATTTAGACCTAGCTGATCAACCTGTGATCAGACAGAGACTCATAAGCATTTAGACCTAGCTGATCAACCTGTGATCAGACAGAGACTCATTAGCATTTAGACCTAGCTCTGTCCCTGCTCTGGCCGCCCGTCAGGAGGAGTGAGATATAGGAGAGACTGAGGCTCAGAGCAGGGGGGGGGGGGTCTTTAACCAGGCTAACTCGCCTGGGGGCAACAACATAGAGCTGCTGCTAATGTGGAGGCTGATGGATGGATGCAAGGTTAGCTACCTGAAACCCCCATCACTCTGGCCCACACACAGAGAGAGAGACAGACACAGAGAAAGAGACAGACAGAGACACAGCAGACAGAGACAGACATACAGAGAGAGACAGAGAGACAGACGGACAGAGACACCGACTGACAGAGAGAGAGACACCGACTGACAGAGAGACAGGGACAGAGAGGGACAGAGAGACAGGGACAGAGAGAGACAGGGACAGAGAGAGACAGGGACAGACAGAGACAGGGACAGACAGAGACAGGGACAGACAGAGACAGGGACAGACACAGACAGACAGACACAGACAGAAAGGGACAGAGAGACAGAGAGGCAGACAGAGACAGGGACAGACAGAGACAGGGACAGACAGACAGGGACAGAGAGACAGACAGAGACAGGGACAGACAGAGACAGGGACAGACAGAGACAGGGACAGACAGAGACAGGGACAGACAGAGACAGGGACAGACAGAGACAGAGACAGACAGGGACAGACAGAGACAGACAGGGACAGACAGAGACAGACAGGGACAGAGGGACAGAGTGAGAGACAGACAGACAGGGGCAGAGAGAAAGACAGACAGAGACACCGACTGACAGAGAGACAGGGACAGAGAGAGACAGAGAGAGACAGGGACAGAGAGAGACAGACAGACAGACAGGGACAGACAGAGACAGGGACAGACAGAGACAGGGACAGACAGAGACAGGGACAGACAGAGACAGGGACAGACAGACAGGGACAGACAGAGACAGGGGCAGACAGAGACAGGGGCAGAGAGACAGACAGACAGGGGCAGAGAGACAGACAGACAGGGGCAGAGAGACAGACAGACAGACAGGGGCAGAGAGACAGACAGACAGACAGGGGCAGAGAGACAGACAGACAGACAGGGGCAGAGAGACAGGGGCAGAGAGACAGGGGCAGAGAGACAGGGGCAGAGAGACAGACAGACAGACAGGGGCAGAGAGACAGACAGACAGACAGGGGCAGAGAGAGACAGACAGACAGACAGGGGCAGAGAGACAGACAGACAGGGGCAGAGAGACAGACAGACAGGGGCAGAGAGACAGACAGACAGGGGCAGAGAGACAGACAGACAGGGGCAGAGAGACAGACAGACAGGGGCAGAGAGACAGACAGGGGCAGAGAGACAGACAGGGGCAGAGAGACAGACAGGGGCAGAGAGACAGACAGGGGCAGACAGACAGACAGGGGCAGACAGACAGACAGGGGCAGACAGACAGACAGGGGCAGACAGACAGACAGGGGCAGACAGACAGACAGGGGCAGACAGACAGACAGGGGCAGACAGACAGACAGGGGCGGGCAGAGAGACAGACAGGGGCAGAGAGACAGACAGGGGCAGAGAGACAGACAGGGGCAGACAGACAGACAGGGGCAGACAGACAGACAGGGGCAGAGAGACAGACAGGGGCAGAGAGACAGACAGACAGACAGACAGACAGACAGGGGCAGAGAGACAGACAGGGGCAGACAGACAGACAGACAGACAGACAGACAGGGGCAGAGAGACAGACAGGGGCAGAGAGACAGACAGGGGCAGAGAGACAGACAGGGGCAGAGAGACAGACAGGGGCAGAGAGACAGACAGGGGCAGAGAGACAGACAGGGGCAGAGAGACAGACAGGGGCAGAGAGACAGACAGAGACAGACAGACAGACGACAGACAGACCGGGACAGAGACAGACAGGGACAGACAGAGACAGAGACAGGGACAGAGACAGAGACAGAGACAGAGACAGGGACAGAGACAGGGACAGGGACAGACAGACAGACAGACAGACAGACACACAGACAGACAGACAGGGACAGATGGACAGACAGGGACAGATGGACAGGGACAGATGGCCAGACAGATGGACAGACAGATGGACAGACAGATGGACAGACAGATGGACAGACAGATGGACAGACAGATGGACAGGCAGATGGACAGGCAGATGGACAGGCAGATGGACAGACAGATGGACAGGCAGATGGACAGGCAGATGGACAGGCAGATGGACAGGCAGGCAGGCAGACAGACACACAGACAAGGACAGAGACAGGGACAGACAGGCAGGGACAGACAGGCAGGCAGGGACAGACAGGGACAGACGGACAGACAGAATTGTATTTTAAAACAACATACTTTTTCTCTGGTTTTGATTCAGTGCTGGTGCCTTGGGCCAGAGAGAGATGGATAAAAGAGAGAGATACGGGCCCCCCCCCATTGGAGGTGTAGGCTTGACAGTAGTCACTGTGTCACTAGGCAGGCCATACAGTACTGTACTGCAGTTCAGTCACCGTGTCACTGCCTCAGTCAAGGAAACCTTGAGCAGAACCGCTAGCTAACACAGCCACAGTGTCCTCAATTCATTCCATACACCTTACATAGCAGGCACCCGTTCTTTCACCCCGGTCCATCCACAACAGTCACCCCAAGGGGGCATCAGTAGGGCACAGCAGGCGCCAGCTCACCTCTTCATCCTCCTCCGGGTGTGCTAACCGCTAAGAAATCAGAATCTCAACACCGCCACAGCTCAGCTATTTTAAAACCAAGTACCAGGAAGCTAACCTGAGAGAAGCAATGGAGGGAAGAAACCCCCCCCCCCCCTCCCCCCCAAAAAAGAGGTGCAATCAGCCAGCAGCAACCCAGCTCGGAGCCCTCGGAGCTCCCCCTCCACAGCCCTCGGAGCTCCCCCTCCACAGCCCTCGGAGCGCCCCCTCCACAGCCCTCGGAGCTCCCCCTCCACAGCCCTCGGAGCTCCCCCTCCACAGCCCTCGGAGCTCCCCCTCCACAGCCCTCGGAGCTCCCCCTCCACAGCCCTCGGAGCGCCCCCTCCACAGCCCTCGGAGCGCCCCCTCCACAGCCCTCGGAGCGCCCCCTCCACAGCCCTCGGAGCGCCCCCTCCACAGCCCTCGGAGCGCCCCCTCCACAGCCCTCGGAGCGCCCCCTCCACAGCCCTCGGAGCGCCCCCTCCACAGCCCTCTGAGAGCAGCGCTGAGTCACTGACTTTGGACCACGTTAAGAGGAGGTTCATGATAAATCCATAGCAACCAGCTGCGGCGAGGGAAACTTCACTACCGCCTGTCACATGATGCAATTCACAGGGAGGGAAAGGGTAGTGCTAGGAAGCAAATTAAGGATAGCAGGAGCAGGGTCATTCAGAGGCCTAACACACAGAGGATCCCACTGATATAGTAAATGAACCAGAACCAGGGACACCAGCAGAGCACTGAAGCCCCTGAGCCGTCAATCATATATATATATATATATTTTATTTCACCTTTATTTAACAAAGTAGGCCAGTTGAGAATAAGTTCTCATTTACAACTGCGGCCTGACCAAGATAAAGCAAAGCAATGCGACAAAAACAACAGCAGAGTTGAAAAAATAAAAATGGAAAGATCTATGTACAGTGTGTGCAAATGTAGAAGAGTAGGGAGGTAAGGCAATAAATAGGCCCTAGAGGTGAAAATAATTACAATTTAGCATTAATACTTGAGTGATAGATGTGCAGATGATGATGTGCAAGTAGAGATACTGGGGTGCAAAAGAGCAAGAGGGTAAGTAATAATATGGGGATGAGGTAGTTGGTTGTGCCATTTACAAATTCATTGTACCTGTACACAGCCATTGGTAAGCTGCTCTGACAGCTGATGCTTAAAGTTAGAGGGAGATATTTTTTGCAATTCGTTCCAGTCATTGGCAGCAGAGAACTGGAAGGAAAGGCAGCCAAAGGGAATGTTGGCTTTGGGGATGACCTGTGAAATATACCTGCTGGAGCTTGTGCTACGGGTGGGTGTTGCTATGGTGACCAGTGAGCTGAGATAAGGCAGGGCTTTACCTAGCAAAGACTTATAGATGACCTGGAGCCAGTGGGTTTGGCGACTGATATGTAGCGAGGCCAGCCAATGAGAGCATACAGGTCGCAGTGGTGGGTAGTATATGGGACTTTGGTGATAAAATGGATGGCACTGTGATAGACTGCATCCAATTTGCTGAGTAAAGTGTTGGGGGCTATTTTGTAAATGACATCACCGAAGTCAAGGATCGGTAGGATAGTCAGTTTTACGAGGGTATGTTTGGCAGCATGAGTTAAGGAGGCTTTGTTGCAAAATAGGAAGCCGATTCTAGATTTAATTTTGGATTGGAGATGCTTAATGTGAGTCTGGAAGGAGAGTTTACATTCTAGCCAGACACCTAGGTATTTGTAGTTGTCCACATATTCTAAGTCAGAACCGTCCAGAGTAGTGATGCAATACAGCAATCGGTTGAAGTGCATGCAGTTACTTTTACTTGCATTTAAAAGCAGTTGGAGGCCACGGAAGGAGAGTTGTATGGCATTGAAGTTCGTCTGGAGGTTTGTTAACACAGTGTCCAAAGAAGGGCCAGATGTATACAGAACGGTGTCGTCTGCGTAGAGGTGGATCAGAGAATCACCAACGGCACGAGCGACATCAGTGATATATACATAGAGACTGCCAGAGGTCCGGACAACAGGCCCTCCGATTTGACACACTGAACTCTATCTGAGAAGTAGTTGGTGAACCAGGCGAGGCAGTCATTTGAGAAATCAAGGCTGTTGAGTCTGCCGATAAGAATGCGGTGATTGACAGAGTCGAAAGCCTTGGCCAGGTTCGATGAAGTTGATCTCACTGAGTCAAATTGGAGTCTCTTATGAGGTCAATGGGAGTGCTTTCATAGAGCTACCACCAGGGCTGACTCTATAGACAGATGCACAGAGCCGTTGAGCTGATAAAGCCCTCAGCCAGCCAACGCCAGGTCTTAGCAACGTACGGACAGAGGCTGTGAAGGTAGAAGGCACCAAAAACAGCCTGAGCAACATGCATCATCTTTTGTAAGCAGTGTATTTACAGAAGATAAACTCCTGACTGTCTGGGTAAAGCCATGGGGCGAAGTAGCTCTCTGTGAATGGAACGGAGGTCGTGGTACAGCTGATGTGGCCTCCTCATCCACCGTGATCATATAATAGTGGTTTACAACCGACTGTCAACAGCCGTGCTACACCTCTCAGGCAGTGAGGTGTGATCTTAGCAGCTACTGTAAGCATGTCATGCCATTGTCAGACACAATCACTCAGGTCAACCTTGGTAATATTAGCCTATTGCAATTTGCAAACGTTTTCCCCCTACATACTGTGCAAAAGTCAATACTTGACACTTCAGGAAGATGGAAATGAAAGGCCATATTTTCAAATTGTGGGGCCTTTCATTAGGACCATGTAACAGATTGAACGTTTGACAGACGTGGTAGCAGTGGCTGGATGCACCCTGACCTCAGGCCAGTCTGTCTGTGTTCACAGATCAGGGAGCCGCTCAGCTGCCGAATGCCTCTCTTCCTCATGAGGTCGCCCTCAAATACCTCCCTTAATTAACCTGGGATGGCAAGCAGTGGGCTAGAGGCAAGCTGCTGCCTGGTTGTCGCTATCTGGCCATGCTGCAAAGGACAGTAAAACAAAATCAGATTTTACCACTACTTCGAACCAAAAATGAAGAACAGATGGGTTAGCTCATGTTCTTGCTCATCAATGCTGACGATAGGCCTAGGAATTCTGTTCTTAGGAGCATGCCCATCTAGTGTAGGACAACCGGGTTGAATTTGGGTCCTGAGGCAAAACCTGTTGAGCCCTACTGATCTAGTTACCTTACAGCCCATGCGGAGTCTTCCCTCCATGCCTTTTGATTACCTCACCATAAAAAAAACAAGAAAAAACACCCTTTAGATTTCAATGGAGATGACAACCAGGGTTGTGTATTGGGGCAACACACACTTGTAGGAATTCCCAGGTATTCCAAACATCCTGGAATAAACAAGAAATCTGGAATCCTACAACCAGGATAAAAAAACTAGGAAATGTTAAAAAGTTACCAGAATTGTACAACCCTGTTCAGTGCATTCTGTTATTTGAACTTGCGACCATTAAACCAGTCTGACCAGACTTTCATGACCTGTGTAAAGGACATAAATATTACTCAGTGCAAAACATAGACTAGGTTACTCCTCATCCTTTGATGCATTGCATTTGTCCTTGTCGTGTGCCTCTGGCCCTCAGCCTTTAAAACAAAACAACAAAAAAATGGTTACCCCCTTTTCCTCCCCAATTTCCATCGTCTCATCGCAGCAACTCCAGGGTTGTTATTCAGTCCGGAATGGGGCTGACGCCTCTAGCACTAAGATGCAGTGCCTTAGAGCGCTGCGCCACTCGGGAGCCACCTTGTTCTTCAGTTTCTCCTATACGCAGTGTTTCCCCTATATGCATTTCAAATCGTGGCCGCCACTGCAAAATGAAAGAAACTCTGTAGACTTGCCGCAACAAAGCCTGCACTTCAACAATATGTCGGTTTCATAGAAATGGTTGCAGCCAAACTGAACTATAGACCACTGGTTTGATGTTGACTTCGATATGTCACAAACACCAGCCATCATCAGCCTCGGGCCATGCAGCGAGAGGTGAGCCCGAATTTCTTTTATTTAAATCATTTTAAGAAAAAGCTGTAACAACAAAATGTGGAAAAAGTGAAGGGGTCTGAATACTTCCTGAATGCACTGTAGATTCAGAACAGAATGATGGTTAATATATTATTGTACTTCATCGTATGGTAAATGTTATTCTCGTCACTTGGCTGAGTTGAGACCTATAGTGCCCGTGTGAATCTCAAAGGAACAGACAGTTCCCCCATACAAAAAAAAGCCTAACAAGTACACAGTCATAACGGACAACCATGGGAGTGGCAAGGAGGAAACAGCTACGTGAGATCAGGCCAGGCTGCTCTCTCTCTTCTGTCCCTCAGTCTCACCCCCAGAGTCAGTGTAGCCATGAGCCCTGCAGACCTACAGTACTATAGGAGAGAGGTGTGGAGCTAGCAGCGCCAGGGTGATAATGACATTAGCTGCCATCCTAAATGGGCAACACTAGACAGACACGGACCTGCTAATGGCTGTCTAGTGTCACCAAACCTGCATAGGACAGTTCACATTTATGCCCAGCTATTCACAATGGATTTGAAGTTACCGCATATCTTTTACACTTAACCCCTTGTGTGTGGTTTATTACCTTAAAAAAAAGGTCTGGATTAGTTACTGTTAGACCATTCCTGCTGTATAAGCATATTATTAGTTCTAACGGTCTCAATGTTATGGTCTCTAATGTTCTTCAAGTTGGAAAAGTCTCACAACTGTAGTGTTTTGCAATGGTACACAATAGAATTCTTCTTTTTTTTTTAAACGCAGATTTTAAAAAATCTGCATTTTAAACCATTTCAGCTGAGTTTTAGATTGAAAATCAGAACAGTGAACAGGGGTACATCTAGTTTTCCTTCACAGAAAATAGATTAGTGAAACACATTTGGCAGAAAACAGAAGTGGAGAAGTGCAACTGAAGCACAAAATTTGTCTGATGCCGATCAGAAATGACAAAACACAGCAAGATATTTATTTTTTCCTGCATGTGAAAAACGCAGAATTCTGCAATCCCTGTTGGTAACGGTATTGGGTTGGGTTTAATGCTAACGCTCACTAATCACAATACATATAGAGTAGGGCTGGGTGACATTTTTCACATTATGATCTTTCATAATAAAAAGTTGTAAATCTGCTTTATAAGTAGTTCATGACACTAGGGTGGCAACACGTACATTATATGTGACTTCAAATGGGGCTGTTCTCCATGCTGAACGAAGTTGTATTGAACCGTGTAAAATGAAACAAAAATACGTTCTGCGTTGACTGCACTTTTGTTATCATTTCCACACTGTGCCACACAGGGCTACACGATATGGGCAACACTAGGCCTAGTTAATTGGTGAACTGCTGGAATCATGGAAATAGAATGATTATGCTAATTCTATAGTTGGAATCAGTGTTCATTTTGGCAGCTACTTTAGATTTAGTTAAAATAATTGAGTCTTAGTCACACATTCGTCATTTCATCCTTCATTAGTTCTAGTTATTACCGGTCGACTAAAACTCTGGAAAATGTCTCTCTAGTTTTAGTCACATTTTCTATTAAATTATGAATATTTAGGGCACCTCTTAATGTGCACATGATGAAAGTTAGATAGCCTTGACCAAATACAGTAAACTTAAATGAATAGCCCGAGCTTAAATCACTGAACACAGGCACTTAGAGACAGGTTGTCCAGGAGACAGATGTTTCGTATTGCGTCAGATAACAACATTGACGAATACGCTGATTCGGTGTGCGAGTTCATTAGAACGTGCGTTGAAGATGTCGTTCCCATAGCAACGATTAAAACATTCCCTAACCAGAAACCGTGGATTGATGGCAGCATTCGTGTGAAACTGAAAGCGCGAACCACTGCTTTTAATCAGGGCAAGGTGTCTGGTAACATAACCGAATACAAACAGTGCAGCTATTCCCTCCGCAAGGCTATCAAACAAGCTAAGCGCCAGTACAGAGACAAAGTAGAATCTCAATTCAACGGCTCAGACACAAGAGGCATGTGGCAGGGTCTACAGTCAATCACGGACTACAGGAAGAAATCCAGCCCAGTCACGGACCAGGATGTCTTGCTCCCAGGCAGACTAAATAACTTTTTTGCCCGCTTTGAGGACAATACAGTGCCACTGACACGGCCTGCAACGAAAACATGCGGTCTCTCCTTCACTGCAGCCGAGGTGAGTAAGACATTTAAACATGTTAACCCTCGCAAGGCTGCATGCCCAGACGGCATCCCCAGCCGCGCCCTCAGAGCATGCGCAGACCAGCTGGCCGGTGTGTTTACGGACATATTCAATCAATCCCTATACCATTCTGCTGTTCCCACATGCTTCAAGAGGGCCACCATTGTTCCTGTTCCCAAGAAAGCTAAGGAAACTGAGCTAAACGACTACCGCCCTGTAGCACTCACTTCCGTCATCATGAAGTGCTTTGAGAGACTAGTCAAGGACCATATCACCTCCACCCTACCTGACACCCTAGACCCACTCCAATTTGCTTACCGCCCAAATAGGTCCACAGACGATGCAATCTCAACCACACTGCACACTGCCCTAACCCATCTGGACAAGAGGAATACCCATGTGAGAATGCTGTTCATCGACTACAGCTCGGCATTCAACACCATAGTACCCTCCAAGCTCGTCATCAAGCTCGAGACCCTGGGTCTCGACCCCGCCCTGTGCAACTGGGTACTGGACTTCCTGACGGGCCGCCCCCAGGTGGTGAGGGTAGGCAACAACATCTCCTCCCCGCTGATCCTCAACACTGGGGCCCCACAAGGGTGCGTTCTGAGCCCTCTCCTGTACTCCCTGTTCACCCACGACTGCGTGGCCACGCACGCCTCCAACTCAATCATCAAGTTTGCGGACGACACAACAGTGGTAGGCTTGATTACCAACAACGACGAGACGGCCTACAGGGAGGAGGTGAGGGCCCTCGGAGTGTGGTGTCAGGAAAATAACCTCACACTCAACGTCAACAAAACTAAGGAGATGATTGTGGACTTCAGGAAACAGCAGAGGGAACAACCCCCTATCCACATCGATGGAACAGCAGTGGAGAGGGTAGCAAGTTAAGTTCCTCGGCATACACATCACAGACAAACTGAATTGGTCCACTCACACAGACAGCATCGTGAAGAAGGCGCAGCAGCGCCTCTTCAACCTCAAGAGGCTGAAGAAATTCGGCTTGTCACCAAAAGCACTCACAAACTTCTACAGATGCACAATCGAGAGCATCCTGGCGGGCTGTATCACCGCCTGGTATGGCAACTGCACCGCCCTCAACCGTAAGGCTCTCCAGAGGGTAGTGAGGTCTGCACAACGCATCACCGGGGGCAAACTACCTGCCCTCCAGGACACCTACACCACCCGATGTCACAGGAAGGCCATAAAGATCATCAAGGACATCAACCACCCGAGCCACTGCCTGTTCACCCCGCTATCATCCAGAAGGCGAGGTCAGTACAGGTGCATCAAAGCTGGGACCGAGAGACTGAAAAACAGCTTCTATCTCAAGGCCATCAGACTGTTAAACAGCCACCACTAACACTGAGTGGCTGCTGCCAACACACTGACACAACTCCAGCCACTTTAATAATGGGAATTGATGGGAAATTATGTAAATATATCACTAGCCACTTTAAACAATGCTACCTTATATAATGTTACTTACCCTACATTATTCATCTCATATGCATACGTATATACTGTACTCTATATCATCGACTGTATCCTTATGTAATACATGTATCACTAGCCACTTTAAACTATGCCACTTTGTTTACATACTCATCTCATTTGTACATACTGTACTCGATACCATCTACTGTATCTTGCCTATGCTGCTCTGTACCATCACTCATTCATATATCCTTATGTACATATTCTTTATCCCCTTACACTGTGTACAAGACAGTAGTTTTGGAATTGTTAGTTAGATTACTTGTTATTACTGCATTGTCGGAACTAGAAGCACAAGCATTTCGCTACACTCGCATTAACATCTGCTAACCATGTGTATGTGACAAATAAAATTTTGATTGAGGTTTCTATTCGAGCCAGGCCTCTATTTCCTTAATGCACACAGATGTATCTCATTTACATTTCAATTGTTTAATTCCAGCATTCACTTCCAGAATTGTAATCAATTTCTTCATTTCCTGCACTAATGTGTTATTATTTACACACTGTGTCATGTTTCTTTTATCTTAGTATTGCCCTATTGTGGGAGAAAAAAAATCCATGACAATAATTATTCTCCCCAGACTGTATTTTCAGTCGTTCTTACTTTTGCCACTAGAGGGCGATCGGCTGATTTCTGGGGGTCAGGTTCTTACTGGCATGAAAAACAGATGATCGCCACCATTTGAGCCATTACTGAATTATTTAATGTAACAAATCAAACCTCAAACAATTCATGGTAATTCATGGTAAACTCGTATACAATTCATTTAGACCCGGCATTTATTTGAAATAGCCGTTGACAGTAAAAAAGGGACAGGCAGCTATTTGAGACTAACCAATACCAGCCTTAATTAACAATATAGGCTATAAAGCCTTGGCTACAGGTTAATCAATTTACAGCTAAGATTTTCTCCCCATCAGAGCCGTCAAGAGGGTAAATAACAGTGGTTTAATTGAAAAGGAGAGAATTAGATTTTTACAAAAAATGCCAGAACAATTACTATACTCCTAATATATTGGACAAAACAGATGAAAAGGAGGTTCATATCAAATTAAATGTCCTCATGTGGAATTTGTCTCGTCACATTTGTCGACTAAAAAGAAAAGCAAATTGTACTCGTTTTTTTCTCCCCAGGGCATATTATCTCGTTATCCTACATTTCTGTCAGGAAAAATAGGTTGTGGACAAGTATTTTTTGCCGTAGTTATTGTTGACGAAATTAACACTGGTTGGAATATAGTGGGCAGCACCTTGAACACGTTTGACATGACGACTGAATGAGCCAGGGAGGAATTGACAGGGTAGGAACAAAAGGGTTGGTCAGTGTTCCCAGATGACCCTAATTAGGTTTTACATGACATGTTTTCATACCTCACGCAGCTAGCTAACATATTCATGCTTCGCCGATTCCTCGCGGATTTAGAAAATGCCATTGAACAAACAGGCTTATCTAGGCCTACACCAGCACTGGTACCAGGCCGTATTAGATAGCCATGTTTCCTCTGACTACTAGCGATTACTATTAGCGGCTAACGAGATTTACTTTAGCCCCAACTTGCTAAGAAAATACAAACTAGCAGACAGTAGTTTTCAGACAGTAAGACACACAAACTAATAGTGTGTTGTGTGCTTGAGGCTCCTTGATCGAGCAACTGCTCTCTTCTTGAGTGACAGGGGGTAGGGCAGGGTGGTGGCATGCAGACATTCTTGCTATACCGCAATGCATGCAGCAGGAGGTGAGGGAAAAAGACGATAAACTGACATTAAAACGCGCAAGAGTACGTATCACATTTAACAAACATTAAAATACCGTTTTAGAAGGTAAAATAAAAGCCCAAACCGGTCCCTGCATCAATACCGATATATAGTACAATATGCTATACTGCCCAGCCCTAATATAAAGCTGATTTTCAATTTGATTGAAAACACAAGACTGCCATGGAGAGGCATTTACTGGTTAAAACCTGGTACATTCACACTACTTTATGATAAATAATGCAACCCGACTTCAATTACTAATTTCTCTGAACAGGTGGGAAAAAAACATGGTTGGATGTTGGGTACTACATTTATTGAATATTATCTGAATCCTACCCATTTAAAATGAGGGCAGTTTACCACTCAGCCCAGTCAGTCCAAGCTCTTCTTTGTCCTGGCACCCCAATGGTGGAACCAGCATCCGTGCCAGTCTTCCCAAAAATATCTAAAACTCTACCTCTTCAAACAGTATCTTAAATAATTCTCCTTACTCACCTCTTTTTTTTTTTTACACACATACACCCTTCAAAAGTTTGCACGCACCCACTCATTCAAGGGTTTTTCTTATTTGTACTCTTTTCTACATTGTAGAATAATAGTGAAGACATGAAAAATAGGAAATAACATATGGAATCATGTAGTAACCAGAAAAAGTGTTAAACAAATCAAAATATATTTTCTATTTGAGATTCTTCAAAGTAGCCACCCTTTGCCTTGATGACAGCTTTGAATTCATTCAAACAGCTTCATGAGGTAGTCACCTGGAATGCTTTTCCAACAGTCTTGAAGGATTTCCCACATACACGGAGCACTTGTTGGCTGCTTTTCCTTCATTCTGATGCTCCGACTCATCCCAAAAACCACAACTCATCATTGTGGCCAGGTCATCTGATGCAGCACTCCATCACTCTCCTTTTTGGTCAAATAGCCCTTACACAGCCTGGAAGTGTGTTGCGTCATTGTCCTGTTGAAAAACAAATTATAGTCCCACTAAGCACAAACCAGATGGGATGGCATATCGCTGATGGCGTATCGCTGGTAGCCATGCACACTTAGTGCCTTGAATTCTAAATAAATCACAGACTCCTCAGCAAAGCACCCCCACAGCATCACACCTCCATGCTTCACGGTGGGAACCACACATGCGGAAATAATCCGTTCACCTACTATGCGTCTCACAAACACATGGCGGTTGGAACCAAAAATCTCCAATTTGGACATCAGACCAGAGGATGGATTTTCACCGCTCTAATGTCCTTTCTCGTGTTTCTTGGCCCAAGCAATTCTCTTCTTCTTATTGGTGTCCTTTAGTAGTGGTTTCTTTGCAGCAATTCGACCATGCAGGCCTGATTCACACAGTCTCCTAACAGTTGATGTTGAGATGCGTCTGTTACTTCATCTGCAGCAGAGGTAACACTGAGTCTTCCATTCCTGTTGCGGTCCTCATGAGAGCCAGTTTCATCATAGCACTTGATGGTTTTTGCAACTGCACTTGAAGAAACGTTCAAAGTTCTTGACATTTTCTGTATAGACTGACCATGTCTTAAAGTAATGATGGACTGTTGTTTCTCTTTTCTTAATTGAGCTGTTCTTGCCATAATATGGACTTGGTCTTTTACCAAATAGGGCTATCTTCTGTATACCCCCCTACCTTGTCACAACACAACTGATTGGCTCAAACGCATTAAGGAGGCACACCTGTTAATTGAAATGCATTCCAGGTGACTACCTCATGAAGCTGGTTGAGAGAATGCCAAGAGTATGCAAAGCTGTCATCAAGGCAACGAGTGGTTATTTGAAGAATCTCAAATATATTTTGATTTGTTTTAACACTTTGGTTACTACATGATTCCATGTATTATTTTGTAGTTTTGATGTCTTCACTATCATTCTACAATGCAGAAAATTGTTGAAAAAAAATAAAGAAAAACCCTTGAATGAGTAGGTGTTCTAAAACCGGTAGTGTATGCCTAAAATAACATTGTGGTACCGCGGTTGGGTTCAGGACCAGGTCCTGCGGTAGCAGGCGGGAGTCAGACAGAAAGCCAGCGGGAGCAGTATGAAAAGCTGCGGTAGCCGGACAGAAAGCCAGCGGGAGCAGTATGAAAAGCTGCGGTAGCGGGCGGGAGCCAGACAGAAAGCCAGCGGAAGCAGTATGAAAAGCAGCATCTTGCTAAGATGTGCATTTAAACTGTGACGCATGAGCAGCATCACAGCATTAAGCTATGGTACAATGAACACGGGCAAGTGATTGACAGAAGGCTACACTGTGGACAGGGATGAAAGAAAACGAGATTGTATCTATCCAGTGTTTTTTGAAAAGGTGAAAATCATATGTCAAGGTCTCAGCTTGACTCAGCAGGGAAAATGACCTTGCTGACTTTGTTTCCGATGTGGCAGTGATTGTTTCCCCAGAGCTTTACCTCCTAACAGCAGCCATCCTAGTTGACCCTGACCCCACCATCACTCACCGCAAAAGCATGAAGAGGAAAGAGGATGAAGTGACACTGTGGCCAACATTCTGTCTTCTCCTCTCTCTTGCTCACACTCACACTTATGTGTGGTGTGTGCATACACATGTACTGTGTGGGTGTGTGTGTGTGTGTGATCCAAGTTAAAGAATAACCATGCACAGCTCCAGTCACAGAGCCATGTGTGATCAGGTGGTCTAGCAGGCTCCTGTAATTAACAACCTCAGGCAGATCCAGTCAGGCATGACCAGCAAATTAACATGCAGCAGCTCACACACTCAACATTACAGATATCCTCACTGGGCACAAAACCAACAAAAAAAACTGCTGAAAATAGACTCTCTGCAGAATTCCCCTTCAAGTAAGCTACAGCAGTTTTAGGTCTGTGACTATTTCCTGACCATAGAACTTGGTATGGCCTACTGATGCTGTCATGTCATACTGTGATATTGGGCCTAAATCAAACGTGAGTCAAGCAGTGTTTTCCACTAGTGCTGAATGTAGGCTATACAGTAGGTTACACAGCAATTTTCAGCCGTGTACTTTTTCAACTTAAATTAACTAGGCTACTTTTCAATTAGCAAATCAGAAAAAAGGCTGTAGAGTCCTCTCCCGCTAGAGGTAACGATAAGTCAAAATCAACTTAGCCTATTGTTTTCTGGTACATTCAGTTATTTTATTTTGCGTGTTTCATATGCAGCCACAAAGTGTTGGCGCATCAACTTCCTGTACGTTGATTGGTGAACAGCAAGCTTGACTGAATAAAGTCGATCTCATATATTCTTGACGCTACGTTGTATTTCGGAATGGCAAGTCTTGACTATCTTAAATGTGTTTGTTTTTTTATAAAATAATGACACATACCATGTTCAATTATTACGCGATTAAATGAATCATGTAACAATTAATTAAGTAGTAATCTGGGGAACCACGGGAAAAGTTATTTTACGAGTTATTATCTCCCGACTAAACTCTAAAGACAACTCCCTTTCGTCAGTCAGTCCATTCATTCATTCTTATTACCTCATATCAGTCTCATTCTGAATGCCGCAGAACTCTTGGATATCTGCACGAACCCTAGCATAAATGATGAATCAGCGATAAACGAATTGGCTTAATTATTTATTTACTAACTAACTACACAGAATTACATAAAAAAAACAGGATATTTTTCACATCGATTACTACACAATGGAATGAAAAGTCCCTAGTAGACTAAACCGGTATGACGGCTTGTTACACAAAATGACGGATTCAAAAGAGAGGGAAAGGGAGAGACAAAGGAATTCCACGATTGTAAAGACAGCCAATTTACTATGCTCACGGAAATGCAAATAATTTGCACATGAACGGCCGCTCATTTGAAAGAATTGAAATGTACATATTTACTAGGGATGCACAATAAATCTGCATATTCCTCCAAAGCTCAGTTGTCCTGAGTCTGCACAACTTTGCCAGGACCTAGGATCAAGGGACACACTCAAGTGTTTTAGTACTATATCTATTGAAACAATGATAAAAAAAATCATGGCCTCTAAACCTTCAAGCTGCATACTGGACCCTATTTTAACTAAACTACTGAAAGAGCTGCTTCCTGTGCTTGGCCTTCCTATGCTGATCATATTAAACGGCTCTCTATCCACCGGATGTGTACCAAACTCACTAAAAGTGGCAGTAATGAAGCCTCTCTTGAAAAAGCCAAACCTTGACCAAGAAAATATTTTTTTTAACTAAAATCGGCCTATATCGAATCTCCCATTCCTCTCAAATAATTTTGAAAAAGCTGTTGAGGCAACTCACTGCCTTCCTGAAGACAAACAATGTATACGAAAAGCTTCAGTCTGGTTTTAGACCCCATCATAGCACTGAGACTGCACTTTTGAAGGTGGTAAATGACCTTTTAATGGTGTCAAACCGAGGCTCTGCATCTGTCCTCGTGCTCCTAGACCTTAGTGCTGCTTTTGATAACATCGATCACCACATTCATTTGGAGAGATTGGAAACCCAAATTGGTCTACACGGACAAGTTCTGTCCTGGTTCAGATCTTATCTGTCGGAAAGATATCAGTTGGTCTCTGTGGATGGTTTGTCCTCTGGCAAATCAACTGTAAATCTCTGTGTTCCTCAAGGTTCCGTTTTAGGACCACTATTGTTTTCACTATATATTTTACCTCTTGGTGATGTCATTCGGAAACATAATGTTAACTTTCACTGCTATGCAGATGACACACAGCTGTATATTTCGATGAAACATGGTGAAGCCCCAAAATTGCCCTCGCAATTGTGGATGGCTGAACATTTTCATTTAAACTCGGACAAAACAGAGATGCTTGTTCTAAGTCCCAAGAACCAAATAGATCTTCTGTTGAATTTGACAATTAATCTTGATAGTTGTACAGTCGTCTCAAATAAAACTATGAAGGACCTCGGCATTACTCTGGACCCTGATCTCTCTTTTGACAAACATATCAAGACTGTTTCAAGGACAGCTTTTTTCCATCTACGTAACACTGCAAAAATCAGAAACTTCCTGTCCAAAAATTATGCAGAAAAATGAATCCATGCTTTTGTCACTTCTAGGTTAGACTACTGCAATAATCTACTCTCCAGCTACCAGGATAAAGCACTAAATAAACTCTAGTTAGTGCTAAACATGGCTGCTTTAATCTTGACTAGAACCAAAAAAATGTGATCATATTACTCCAGTGCTAGCCTCTCTACACTGGCTTCCTGTTAAGGCAAGGGCTGATTTCAAGGTTTAACAGCTAACCTACAAAGCATTACATGGGCTTGCTCCTACCTATCTTTCCGATTTGGTCCTGCCGTACATACCAACATGTACGCTACGGTCACAAGACGCAGGCCTCCTAACTGTCCCTAGAATTTCTAAGCAAAGAGCTGGAAGCAGGGCTTTCTCCTATAGAGCTCAATTTTTATGGAATAGTCTGCCTACCCATGTGAGAGATGCAGACACGGTCTCAACTTTTAAGTCTTTATTGAAGACTCATCTCTTCAGTAGGTACTATGATTGAGTGTAGTCTGGCCCAGGAGTGTGAAGGTGAACGTTAAGGAACTGGAGCAACGAATCACCCTTGCCGTCTCTGCCTGGCCGGTTCCCCTCTTTCCACTGGGATTCTCTGCCTCTAACAGGGGCTGAGTCACTGGCTTACTGGTGCTCTTCCATGCCGTCCCTAGGAGGGGTGCATCACTTGAGTGGGTTGAGTCACTGACGTGATCTTCCTGTCTGGGTTGGCGCACCCCCCTTGGGTTGTGCCGTGGCGGAGATCTTTGTGGGCTATACTCGGCCTCGTCTCAGGATGGTAAATTGGTGGTTGAAAATACCCCTCTCGTGGTGTGGGGGGCTGTGCTTTGGCCAAGTGGGTGGGGTTATATCCAGCTTGTTTGGCCCTGTCTGGGGGTATCGTCGGACGGGGCCACAGTGTCTCCCGACCCCCCCTGTCTCAGCCTCCAGTATTTATGCCCCAGTAGTTTGTGTCCTGTGTGAATTTAAGTCTCTCTCTGTTCTGTTATAATCTCCACCCGGAACAGCCAGAAGAGGACTGGCCACCCCTCATAGCCTGGTTCCTCTCTAGGTTTCTTCCTAGGTTATGGCCTTTCTCTGGAGTTTTTCCTAGCCACCGTGCTTCTACATCTGCCATGCTTGCTGTTTGGGGTTTTAGGCTGGGTTTCTGTACAGCACTTTGAGATATCAACTGATGTAAGAAGGGCTATATAAATACATTTGATTTTATAAAAATGCCAACATCGGTATTGGCCGATGTCTAGTTTAACGCCGATGTGCAAAACCGATGTCAAAGCTGATGTGCTACATAACGTAGGTACATGACATAATGATGCCACGTAAAATTGTGCGCTATATGTGCAACACAGCATTATACATTAAACTAGCCCACAATGTCTGCTGTGTGGATCGAGCAGTCAACAAGTTGAGCAGTCATTTGAAAGAGTTACAAAATTTCAGCGAGACAACTCATAGGCGATATCCATTAAAGGCCTAGATAATGGAATTCCTTGTCCTTGACAAACAACCGTTCTCTGTCGTGGGTGATGTTGGCTTTTGCCGACTGGACTAGCACCGGTACACACTACCAAGTGCACAATTTTTCAGATGTTGCCCTACCGGAATTACACGGTAATAGCATCACTGCTATTAGCTTCACGACATACATACTATGGAACGCCGTTTGGGTCTTTGAGTGTCAAAAAAGTTACAGTAGCACTGTCAAAGCTGTACAAAATAAGTCAGCAAACACCGGCCACGAACAATGTGTTTACAATAATGCGCTGGTAATAAAGCATCATTTGTTCGACCTCAACTTCGACCGCAAACTCAGCAAAAACATCCCTTTTCAGGAAACAGATTGTCGTTTTGCTATGTTTTTGGAAGAACATTGTTTGCATCCATGCGTTAACTAGCTTTTTTATGACCAGCACTGTAGGTGTGCGAGACGACTTTACCAGCATCATAGCAAACGTAGTGATGAATCTTTGTGAAATATGAAATACAAGTGACAGTGTAATTAATCAATGCTCAATAAATGTATGAACCCGTTAAATTATGTGGCGTGCAGTCATATTCAGGTCCTGATGGGTCAACAAGCTTATTTGACACGTCAAAAAGTGTTAAATAGTATATGTTTTGACACGCAAAGACCCAACCGGCGTTCCATGGTAATCTGGTTAAGAATGAAAAGACTGAACAACGAAACAGCACATCAAGTAAGTGAATGAAATAGGTTTTGATGATGTTTTACTGGTAATGGGGACATAGGTAAATGCCATCAAAATATATTTTTGGTCAGTGTGGTGTGTGTCACCTTTATTTAACTACGGAAGTGAGTTAAGAACAAATTTTTATTTACAATAACGGCCTACCCCGGCCAAACCCGGATGACGCTGGGTCAAATGTGCGCCGCCCTATGGGACTCCCAATCACAGCCAAAGGTGATAGAGCCTGGATTCAAACCAGGGACTGTAGTGATGCCTCTTGCACTGAGATGCAGTGCCTTAGACCGCTGCGTCCATGTGTGTGAGTTAAATGTTTAACTGTACTAGAATGCTTAAAAAGGCAGCTAAAATGTTTAATATCGGCATGTTTTTTTTGGCAAGGAAAATATCAGATCTCGGTATCGGCCAAAAATGTCATATCGGTGCATAACTAATATTTACGTGTGTATGTCTTTGCTGTCTCTCTGTTGAAAACACTTGATCCACCTACAAGGAGTAATTTGACAGAAAGTATTTGGTTGTCCACCAGAGGTCACCAAGCCTTTGTAGATGTAGTAGGTTTCAGAGTGTCTGTGAGAACGGATCCTCCATAGGTCTACCTCATATTGTTCAGTGGGCTCTGTTGGTTAGAAAGAGGCATCTATAGTGGTGAGAGTAAATTGTTGCGTCTTCTTGTCTTCGGTCAATTTTACTAGACTAAAGTACTTAAACAGCTGCAGACTGAATGTTCCTGTGTAGTCTTCTTCTTCTTCGAGAGAGAGAGTTTCTAACCATTCCGTACCTTTCAGCTCACACTGTCGGTCACGCTGGTCTAATGTAGAGCTAGAAACATTTTACACGCCCGTAGCAACCCGGCAACGTACTGGTCTCTAGAGATTTCAATTTCTTAACCATTTGTTACGTAATCAGCTGGTGCTGCATGCAACTGGTCTCCATTTAAATGTCAACCATTTCAGTGTGTGGACTGCGTCCTCGCGTTCTCTGGTCTAATGTAAATTTAATTCAACTCTGGCAAAAGGGGCGTTCCATGACGCCAACATAATGTCTGTGCTCCCGTGGGTGTGGCCACTGACTGGTTAAAACTTTGATATGTAAAACAATTCTCATTTACAAGGCTAACATCAAATGTCATCCTTTTACAAATAGTTTCATATTTAATTGTATAAGTTCCACAACATTTAGATGTAAATCTGATAAGTGGGAAATATACACATTCAGAGATTCAGTTGTTCTTATACCGTCCTTAATGAGATCCCAAAACAACTGTTCTGATATAATTGTTATTTCAGTACCCACGGACCATTCCAAATGTTTGGATTACAGAAATATTGTTTCATTATTCAACCCTTTGATGTTACTGTTAGTAACAAAGAGGTTTCTTTCCCCTCATCCTGCAAAGCCCAAAGGCAGAGTTTCCACAAGGTATTTACGGCCGTCATAGAATGTCCGACTTCACCCCTCCCCCTCTGCGGGAGAGGGCACTGTAGAGCAGACCCACCTGTAACCTGATCCTTCGGCTCCTCACAGGAGAGTCATGACAGTAGTTACATGTCAATGGTATCGAAACAGGACAAGTGAACTAAAGATCTCGTTTGTATTTTCAATATGTTTTGTTTGTATTTTAAAGTCCATCAGGACTAGCCAGACAGTGACGTTAGTCAGTGACTCGTCAGTAGCCTACCGAATCGCATTGGTAAGAGAGCTGATGTTTAGGCTCCCTATTTTACATACTGGTAGGCTTTTTGGAAATTATCTGCAGATAAATTATAAAAACATTCAATGAAGATGGTGAATCCTCCTCACTGCAGGAACAATGGATAGGCTTGTGGCGAGAATGCCTTACTCTGGTCCAAAATATGATAAAAGAAAACAGATTGAAATGTTTTAAAAGCTATGATATTTGTATGGTATTTTCAAAGATGTTGATATAGATCTACTGATTTAATCAAAGTGTTGACAACGGAGTAATTAACTGCAACTTTCTGTGTAGCAAAGCCCATGTTTAACACCTGCGTCATTCTTCAATCATACCTGTATTGCAGATAGCTGAGAAAATGCCTCTTAAGAAGAAGCTTGAAGCCTTCACAAAGAGAATTGCAAATTATTTCACTAACTTAACTGATATTGTTCTCCCTCTTAACACATATGGACCCATAACTTAACTGAGCATCTGTTCTGTTTATTTACGAGACCCCATTTTTCCATTTGAAAAAGTGCCCATCACACAATTTCAAGATAATTTGGGCTATTTTACTTAATTCTTCTGTTTTCATATCTTGCGGGAAAATTCATATATTGCAGTACAATACTTTAAATCTCAAGAGAAGACAAGGTTAAATGTTTAAAAAAAGGTTGATAGGTCTCTTACTTAGAAAATAGTCCTAGACAATTCCCCCTCAAAGAAAAACAAATAGGCATACACTGTAATTTCCTGTAATTCAAACAAATACCACAAAAAAATCCACTCGGAGGTAAACTCAATGAAGCATTCAATCATTTCACCGTGTATTTCAGATGGAATAAAAGCAGTAGAATGTACCAGAGGCTACCAAAATCAAGATTTTTTTTTTACCAAACAAGCTCTGAACCCCCAGCAGGCTTCTTTTTCAATTTGGATGGCTACTCCGTGTGCTTGTGGAAAACACTGGTCAAGCTGAATCAACATGGATAGGGGCACCAGGGACAGAGTCCAGACTCTCACTGGTTTCAGGATGTTCCTGACATGTAGAAGGACCGTTAATATAATTCCAATCTTGATATCAAAAACATCAGAAGTGGCATATTTTATATTTCTGTAAGAATTGAGGGAGTGGCATTTGTCTGTGTTCTTTGGTCAGTGTGTGTAAAAATCTGTCCAGGTTCTCGTCAAAATATGCCTTTTTAACACAACAATAAAAACCACATAGCTTTGTAAGCTTTCACCATGACATAACAGCACAATTTATTTTAATTTTTTCTTAAGAGGTCAACGTTTCCCCTAGACTCCCTGCTGTGTCCAGCACCCCATCACTCATCCCCACTTCCTGTCCACACAGGAACCAGCCAGCACCAGACCAGGAGGAAATCCTTCTTTGTTGAAAACACTGACTGCAGGAGGGAGGGGGGTGGCCAACGAACATCAATATGGAGGCCCAGCTATCAGCTGCTGCACAAACAGACCTGCCTTATCTTTGCCCACACATGAGGACAAGAAAAACCGTAGAGAAGTAACAGACTCCCTTGGACCACTGTTGACCTCTATCTTGACTGTACAAGTCTTGACATTGAATGTGCAGCGTCAGCAGGAAAGTACCCTGATAGGCTAGACTTTTGACAAATTAACCACCTTTGCGCTAGTTCAGCACTTTTTTGAGATGGAGATTTGTACACAGTGTAAAGTGGTTGATAGGTAGTGCCTGACAGGGGGCCAGTCCCGGATAAAGGTGTTCTACAGGTCAGCTAGCCTGTTAAAAGATGGACTCAGGCAAGGGGAGTCAATTGAAATGGTCCAACTAGCACACCGCTCCACAATGAGCTTCATAAAAGACACTACACAAGAGAGGGGGAGTCTGATATGGAATGGTACTGATGCAGAGGGAAAATAGGCTAAATTACCATACAGTATGCATATAACCTAGGCCTACAACACAGAATGACGCTTCCTGTTCAAAGGCAGACCCTGGGTTAACAAACAGGACTTTCTTTAAAAGAGTCCCATCTGCAAATAAATGGAGAAGATACTTTTTTAAAACAGCATTCAATGGGAAAGAGTGTAATATAATGAGGCGTCTCGATATGTCCTCGATTTACAGTCAGGTTCACAATTATTGGCACCTTTGATAAAGATATTGTATGCTCCAAAAGAAAATATATTACATTATTTTAAGTGATGAGAAAAAAATGAGAAAAAAATCTGAGAGATAGGGGTGCCAATAATTTTGGCCCCTGTGTTCAATACTCTAGCACTCTCCCCTTGTGAGGATAACAACACTGAGCCTTTTATAAAGATGTTTTATGAGGTTGGAGAACACGTTGGGGCTACTACTGGTGTGCGTGGCCAAAGAGCTCTATTTTCATGCCAGGACTATGGTCAGACAGAGTACTTTGGCCACGGACACCAGTGGTGGGTTTGGCATTGAAAAACAGAAGCTTATGCAGAAGAGTATATCATACCTACAGTAAAATATGGTGGTGGATCTTTGATGTCATGGGGCTATTTTGCTTCCACCAGTCCTGGGGCCCTTGTTAAGGTCAACAGCATTATGAACTTTACCAAGTACCGTGACATTTTAGCCAAGACCCCTGGTTGCCCTCGCCAGGAGGCTGACACTTGGCTGCAAATGGATCTTCCAGCAAAAAAAACAAAAACCACAAGCACTAATCAAAATTAACAAAGAAATGGTTAATTGACCACAAAAATCAACATTTGAAATGGCCATCTCAGTCTCCGGACTTGAACCACATTGAAAACGTGTGGCGTGAATTGAAGAGGGCAGTCCATTAGCGCAGACAAAGGATATCAAGGATCTGGAAAGATTCTGACCAGTATCTTGAGATTTGTTTGTATTACTTGTTAAACAAAATATTTCTCTGAGCAATTGTAGTATAAAATAAATGTCCCTTTGTTTTGTTGTATAGAATATAGCTCAGTATAATTACAGTATTTTTTGCTCGTCTTTATTAAGGGTGCCAAAAATGATGGACCTGACTGTATGTCCAATTAAAAAGAGTTAGATCCACAATCTGTCATTCCAAACATATCTGCAATTTTTACAAATGTATTTTCTTGTCCTTGCAAGCTTCTGAATTTTTGCATAAGATGAGTGATAAAACAACATCGACCATTTAAACTCTAGGTAGGAACTGATAGTGAGATAGACTTAAACACATTTAAAACACAAAGCCTGGTAAGATAAATTCCACAAAAATAAACTGAAACAGTGGTTCATTTCCCCAAAGAGAACAAACTAGCAGAACTACAGTCACCTGTCACACACACCCCCACACCCTTTCTCTGATAACCATAAGATAAGCCTATACAATGGGAAGGCATCGTCTATTCAATACCTATATTTTCACTTTGTTTTTGATATATAGACAATGTCTTAAACAGACAAAATGATAAGATACTTTACTTGCAGGTAATAGAAAAAAACGTACCTAATTGTTGGCTGGCTATTCCTATAATTTCCTACTGCCTGCATCAGGACAAAATAAATGGAATTCAATAAGAATAGGTAGCCATGTGATGTGACAAACACCTATGAATTATGCAATACTATCTGAATATATAGCTAACTGGCTAGGTAAGAAATTGAAAGTACACCCAAAGCCTAAATTGATTTGTGGGACTAGCAAACTAGCTACATGTTGCAACAAAGTGTCATGTGCATTCTGTTCAGATGTCATCTCCAAATGTTGGCTGACGTTACTGAATGGCTCTTTTGTTAATGCTAGCTAGCCTAGCAATATACATTTCATAGAGTTTAGCAAGCTAGACAGTGCCAGTTGCTAGGTTAGCTAACAAGCCCTTGAAGGACTAGAGGTTGATAGCTAGTAAGCAAACAGCCAACTTGCAAACAAAACGGTCCATCTAGTTAGTACCTAGGACGTGAAGCGAAGCACCTTGTTAGCTCAAAGCTAGGTTTTTGTAACCTGCCTGCTGCTGACTGGCATGCTAATCAGCTAGCTCTGGCTAACCGTTCTACAATGACACTACTGGTGGCTTGCAAACGAACGTTAGACAGACGCGCTAACCACAAAGGATGGCTTGGCTTAGCTAGCTAACGTTAGCCAGCTCCACGTTTATCATATAGGTTAGCATGATACCACATATATTCGACGTGGTAAAAAAAAACAAAAAATACATTGGACTCAAAGGTTAGCTAGCTAGCTTACTAGGAGGCAGGCACCATCAATAATCGAGCGAGTCACTGGTGCTGCATCAAAGCTCGATGACATGTCACTCACCTAACAGTGACCGGAGGTGCTTCAGTCGGGTCAATACATCCTTCTTTGGGTCCAGAACTTTCTGTGTAGATTTCTTGACGTCTCCATGGCCCCTTCGAGTGAACATTCCGCTGTAAAACGCAATTTTGAAACCTAGAATAAGTTACCTCTTCTTTACCATATAGTGAGCCTATGCTGTGACACCGTCACTTTCCTCACCACCGCTCTACGCTTGCTCCGCGAGCATACTTAGCGCCGCTAGTCCCCTCCTTTTTCGTGAGTGTGTAAACACGGAAGCGCAGCTCCTAACGTGGCCACGCCCCCTGTAGTACGTAGCCAGCAAGTGCTCAAGCACTTGCCCCATGCTTACAATTTCACACAAACTTAATAGTGCCATTGTCTTTGAGAGCTACCAACTCTCACGCATTGGCCGTGAAACACGTATTTGACCCTCTTCTCACACACCACACTTCTTATATCTCACGCATTGAAAAGCACTGCTTTTTCTAATAAGTCAGTGCGTTAACTATAGAGCGAGAGAACGTTCTCCTCTGAGTTTATAAAACTGTAAAAATAGCAGCATGGTAGCGCTGTTTTATGTTTAATGTTGTCAACAAAATTTGGTTGCTGTTACTCCCGTCCCTATTGCAGAATGCTGCATTTTGACAGCATGTACTGAAGTTGATTTATTCCACACTTGCTTTGGCCCCCTCGTTTGGTGATTGGCATTTAGGCTGTGACAACGAAAAGGCAGCAGACATACCTACCAGGAGTGGTGCGTTGTTTGCTATTAATTGTGACCGTGATATATTGGCCTAAAGGCCGAGACAACAAGAAGACAGTGGAAAAATAAATTCAACCACACTTTTATTTTATCACAAAATCGGATAGCAACCTCTGTCCGATGAAGTCCACGACGCATATGGCATGTAACAGACAGCCGGTGTAGGCTGTCATTGTAAATAAGAATTTGTTCTTAACCGACTTGCTTAGTTAAATAAAGGTTAAAAAACAGATAAATAAAATAAAAACCAATGTCATACTCGTTTGGACCAGACAGTATCAGATAGATGGCCTACACTTAGAGAGACAGAGGGGCGCTGTTTCGCTTGCTCGGATGCTTTCTGCTGTGAGATACATTCAGATGAAAGATACATTACTTAGTGTCATTTGTTATGTTTTTGTGGTATTTTTTGGGCGTGAATACACGCCACTGAGACCTACAGTCTGTTTTAGCAGGAATACACGCCACTGAGACCTACAGTCTGTTTTAGCAGGAATACACGCCACTGAAACCTACAGTCTGTTTTAGCAGGAATACACGCCACTGAAACCTAGAGTCTGTTTTAGCAGGGACGTTTGGTAGGCTGACCTGAATTGCAACTATGAAAATCATTTTGTCAAACAGATTGTGAATCCAAAAGTGTAAGTTTGTTTCTAGAGGGGGGACAATAAATATACAAATAATTTGGTGTAGGGGCAAATGTATGTAATCTTGTCTAAAGGAGATTGTATTATCTATTTACTTAATTTAGTCTGATAAGTGGAATTCCCATTCTTAACAATGGACTAAAAATAGGGTAATTAGGGTGACTGTCAGGAAGAACACTACGCCACACCAGATCTTGCCAGTGTAATCACATATTTGAAATCTGATATGCCTACTTGTGTCTTTGAAAATTAATTATATGAGGCTATATATTTTTGTAGCCATTCATGGACAGTTTTGAATAAGTCATACAAATAAGCATTGGATGTTATATGTTCCAGGCCTCAAATGAATAATATTTGACATTTTAGTTTGTGCACACGCTAGTTTGTACACATCATAAACACATCACGTTTTGTTTATGTAGAGTCAGATGATGGCAAGGATCTTCAACTAGTAGGCATAAACCACCTGAATATTGATTCATTTGTTTTTTCTTGAAGGTTGGGTGATTTTGAAAAATGTATTGTTATAACAAGAACATTTTCAAACACCCAGGACTTGGGAAACATAAAGAGAGAAATATATGTTTTATTTTCCACCCTGGTCATAAGCCCAAGCCATGTAAAAATATGTAGAATTAAAGGAAATTTGCTTTAAAACAGTAACATTTTTCTGCGGGAGGACCCCCAGATCCCATCTAGAATTTGTGCCAGGGGCAATGAAATTCACATTGCAAATCTAACTCCAAGGTTTATTCAAAAGTTGGCAGCCCTGCTCTGATATGATTATAAAAGACATATTCTGTAGTTTCGACAGCCTATATTAATCACGCTGATTCTGTTTCGCAACAGAAACCATTTTCACCAAACTGAAAATGTTTTGCAACAGAAATGATTTTCTCCAAACTGGTAACGTTTTGCAAGGAAAACAAGTTTTTATTGGACAATTTTTTTTTAACCTTTATTTAACCAGGCAAGTCAGTTAAGAACAAATTCTTATTTTCAATGATGGCCTAAGAACAGTGGGTTAACTGCCTGTTCAGGGGCAGACCTTGTCAGCTCAGGGGTTTGAACTTGCAACCTTCCGGTTACTAGTCCAACGCTCTAACCCTGCCGCCCCAAATTCAGGTAGGTCCCTCCCCATTTTTTTCTGTTTGGTTCTTAAACAGTAAACAGTTTCCATTGCAAGAAGTAATGACTACACCCCTGACCTCTCCACTTTGTTTGGTAAACTTAACTGGGGCAAGTGATGAGGTGTGGAGAAATGCACCACTCTCAAATTAATAGACAGCCTAATCTTCAGGGTACTTGCCACCAATATAGCAAATTAGGCTATGTTTAGACAGGCAGACCAATTCTGATCATTTTTCCACTAATTGGTATTTTTCTTTTTCAGATCGGATTGGTAAACATACTAATTAGTGAAAAAAAGATTAGAATTGGGCTGCCTGTCGAAACGCAGCCAAAGAGTACAGTGAATTGGACTTGAATCTACAACACTGCATGCAAGTACACTTCTTATACATACTAAATAAATACGAGATACAAAGCATATTGACTAACTAAAACAACTAGCGTGTGTAGGCTACTATGTTAGAAAGAGGGGAGTCATGGTTTATGAGGAGGCGCATGCCTGTCGTTTGATGGAATAATGTCACCAGAACACGCAGGGGGTTGCATATTCTGATGGGAAGTCATTGTCTGATGGAACAGTTCCATGAAATGATGTCTCCAATCAGAACATGCCCCCCTATATACAGTATCTGCACCCTTTAACCTATATTTCACCAGGTGTATCCATTAAGAATGTCTTATCATATGCACTCGCTAAAGGCAAACCATTTTAATGTCATGTAAGACTTATTCTAACCCCTGAATCTAAAAAGACTACAATTAAGTAAATATGTGTTGTGTACTTTAGTCGTATCATGCCAAATGTCTACAAACAGGTGCTGGAAATCAGTGGTGTAAAAAATACAAATATTGCAGTGGCGAACCGTCATTCAGGGCAGATGGTGCAGAGCACCACCAGTTTTGAGCTCCACCTGTTTAGCAAAAAAATGTATACAGTATATACAAAAATATATGCCTGTTTTGCATGTTGTTTTGGCATTAATACCTGTCACATATCAGTTTGCAAACAATGTCCCCTCAAAAATGTTTGAGTTAATAAAGCTGCAGACAAACATGGTCTCTTTTTTGTTTTCTTGAGTTAGGTAACTCCAAAATACAGGTGTTTCAGCCTGGTTCAGTGCTTTCTGTAGTGGTGGTGGGGCAGCCAGCAGCAAATGTAGAGCATAGGGGTTGGTAATGTTCTCTAGTTGCACCGTGATTGGCTCAGTGTTCTGTCATTCATGGGGACACTAGTCACCGCAAAATCTACAGGGAGAGCTATAAAGTTCAAGCCCCCTTGGGTGCTGCCATAGATTTACATTAGAAGTGCCCATCCAAGAAGGCTCAAGGCCATTGGCCACAGATAAAAGGATGTCAATTCACTAGTTATATATTCCAGTAGCTTTGATTGGACTGATCATGTCAACATCACAATTTCAAAATATTAGCTAGCAAGTAAGACAAGCAATAACTAGCCTGTGCTATTCAGTGGAGAGGGTGATTGGTCCCAAGTCTGGGTGTAAAAGTCTATTTTCCAAGCTTAAAGGGATAAACATTCACATGCAACATCATGGGCCAGAAAAGGTTGAATACATTGGCCATACTGTCAATCCAGCATGATTTCTGCTGGAAACTCGGAACTGGGAAATCGCACACTTCAGTGAGTTCAAGACAACTGGGAACTCGACTGGGAAAATATGTTTTGAACGGTCATCCAACTCGGAATTCCAAGTCAGGAGCCTGGGCCTCTTTCTAGAGTTCTGACCTGAAGATCAGTGACGTCGTGATTCAACCTTTTTTTCCGAGTTCCCAGTTGTTTTGAAAGCAACATAAATCCGAAGAATGCCAAACTTTGATGACAAAGTTCGATGGCAAAATGTGTCCACAAGAAGGACCGGCGCACCAGTGAGCACAGCACAACATAGTGAGTCCAAAAATGTATTGTATGCTGCTGCATAAATTATGTAATATGCCAGGGAGATATGTATACTGTGGCTAATAAATTAATACAAAGTGTATGTTTAAGTGATAATGCCCGAGAAGCAGGACATTATCACTTTAATACACCGGGTTACCGACATATAAATACAAATGATTTACATATTTTCATTAAAAACGTTATTTTGGTTTATTCATTCACACTATTTCATCCTTCCACAATATATAGTCCCGACACAAATCTAGGGTTGCTACCCAAGCCGGCTGGTCATTCGTTCTATCGGTTTCGTTGCCAGAGACGCGACCCAGTCGTTCAGTCTTTTTGTTCTGTATCTATGGACGCAACCCAGTCGTTCGTTCTTAACTAGCTGGCAACGTTCTTATCCCTTGCTTGCTAGCTAGCCAACTACGGATAACTCACTGTCATGTCAAACAGTGCAGCCAGAATAACAACAATAGCTGCATTTGCATTTGTTTAAAAGCTGTTTTCTACTGACATTTATTTGGACACATCCATAACAATGAGCTAGAGAGGCGCGATTTCGCCTGTCATAGAAAATGTGCTCTCTCGTCAGGACACACTATTGTTCAGAGGAGCTAGCCAACAACACAGCTAACACAATCACTTCAAACTGAAGCTGGAAAGACTGCAAACTACTTGCACTTCGTTTCGTTTGACCTTTACCTTCAATTGACATTTCGTTGTACACTACCGGACAAAAGTTTTAGAACACCTACTAATTCAAGGGTTTTTCTTTATTTTTACTATTTTCTACATTGTAGAATAATAGGGAAGACATCAAATCTATGAAATAACACATATGGAATCATGTAGTATTCAAAAAAGTGTTAAACAAATCAAATATATATTATACTGTATTTGAGATTCTTCAAATAGCCACCCTTTGCCTTGATGACAGCTTTGCACACTCTTATTATTCTACAATGTAGAAAGTAGTAAAAAAATAAAGAAAAACCCTTGAATGAGTAGTTGTTCTAAAACTTTTGACTGGTACTGCATATATCCATAAAAATCATGCCAGCTGATTCATGATTTCAACTGGCTGAGAAACGCTGCCTGCCTGCCTGTCTCGTCCCGACTCCAGACATTCATTACTATGGGACAGCTAGAGAATGAATTTGAATATTGAAACAATGTTGCAAATGCCAGAGAGACAGACAAGCAACATTTATACAAATCTCCGCTGTTGAAAACTAAATGCTAGTCTAAAAGAAATGTCTAGATAATGAGATAATGTCTAGATGCTTTTTTATAGTGGATATCAAGTGTATAAATTGCCTGGCTGGGCTGATGAGACAGTGGATTGCACAGTCAGATGTAACAGAGTAAATAAGCATTTTAACATCATAGATTTAGCCGGTGGTAGATTGTGGATTATAATCTGGGTGGTTTGAGCCCTGAATGCTGATTGTCTGACAATCATGGTATATCAGACCATATACCACGGTATGTAAAAAACCTTTATTTTTACTCCTCTAATTACATTGGTAACCAGTTTATAATAGCAATAAGGCACCTTGGGGGATTGTGATATATGGCCAATATACCACAACTAAGGGCTGTATCCAGGCACTCCGCATCGCATCGTGCATAAGAGCAGCCCTTAGCCGTGGTATATTGGCCATATACCACACCCCCTAGGGTCTTATTGCTTAAATAAACACCGTCTGGAATGCAGTTTTAACCAATCAGCATTCAGACCTACCCGTTGTATAATGTATAGTAAGCTGTTAATAGCCCATGTGCCTCACCTTAATACTTTGGTCCCTTTCTCACTCATAACTTAACCTACTGTTCTGACTTGGTGGTGCACATGTAGTCTATAGCCTGTTTTAGAGAAATGTCACCATCGAATATTGTAAGAGCTTTCATTGTCTGCTTATATGCCCCCTTTATTTATCCTATGGTTCTTACTTGGTGTACAAGGAGGATACTGTAAGAACGGCCCATGTTCTGAATTCTGCCTCTGTACATAAGCAAAAGTGCTAAACAAATACTTATATCGACTACGCACGTCTTAGCTTGCTCATTAATGTCCTTATCGAAATTACGGATTGCCTCTTATCCTCTCATCATTCCATTATGCCATAGTTTGTACATCTCAATTGTCAGTAGAAACCACATTTGTTTAAGCAAGTCAGCCATATCAGCTATGTTTTAAAAAAAGGCAGTAAATGAGGCTGAATTAACTGTTTCACTGCCAGACAAGGCTCCGCTGATAGCCAGGTGTAGCGGTGGTAAGGATTCACTCCATGGTGCTGAAAAGAAAGCTCTGCTGTTGAGACAGCATTATGTAGGCCCTAACAGTTTGTGGGCACCGTTTGTCATCGTTATAGTGCAATTAATCTATTGTTTAGTGTTGTGTTGTGTAGTGGCTTTGCTGGCAGGCATAAAAAATATATAAAAAATGTTGAGTTTGCCCCACCAAGATTTACCTGCGAAAATTGTCATACTTGTGTAAAAGTAAAGATACATTTATAGAAAACGACTCAAGTAAAAGTGAAAGTCACCCAGTAAAATACTACTGAGTAAAAGTCAAAATATTTGGTTTTAAATATACTTAAGTATCAAAAGTAAATGCAATTGCTCAAATATAATGAAGTATCAAAAGTTAAAGTATAAATCATTTAAAATTCCTTATATTAAGAAAACCAGACAGCACAATTCTCCAGTTGTTTTATTGACGGATAGCCAGGGGAACACTCCAACACTCTGACATAATTTAAAAACAATGTCCGCCAGGTCAGAGGTAGTAGGAATGACCAGGGATGTTCTCTTAAGTGTGTGAATTAGACCATTTTCCTGTGAAAATGCAACAAGTACTTTTGGGTGTCAGTGAAAATGTATGGAGTAAAAAGTACATTCTTTTCTTTAGGAATGTAGTGAAGTAAAATTTAAAAAATAAATATTGAACTAAAGTACTGAAGAGCTCAGGGACTTTCAGGGTGGCACTGTCATAGGATGCCACCTTTCCAACAAGTCAGTTCGTAAAAATTCTGCCCTGCTAGAGCTTCCCCGGGCAACTGTAAGTGCTTTTACTGTTGAGTGGAAACATCTATGAGCAACACCGGCTCAGCCATGAAGTGGTAGGCCACCTAAGCTCACAGAACGGGACCGCCGAGTGCTGAAGCGCGTAGTGCATAAAAATCTGTCCTCTGTTGCAACACTCACTACCGAGTTCCAAACTGTCTCTGGAAGCAGTGTCTGCACAATAACTGTTCATTGGGAGCTTCCTGAAATGGGTTTCCATGGCTGAGCAGCTGCACACAAGCCTAAGCTCACCATGTGCAATGTCAAGTGTCGGCTGGAGTGGTGTAAAGATTTCCACCATTGGACTCTGGAGCAGTGGAAACGCGTTCTCTGGAGTGATGAATCACGCTTCACCATCTGGCAGTCCGAAGGACGAATCTGGAGACTGTTATCAAGCTAAAAGAGCTCTACAGTACTAGTAGGCCTATGATATGAATTATATGGAGGGTGTTCTGTTTCTGTGTGCTAATGTGCGTGGGTTTTGATTAAACTTTTGTTTTCCAAACCTTTCCCTTGAGATGTAAAGAAAGAAAAGATAGGAAGGACGTTGTGTTGGGGAGAGAGTTGAGTTATTAGCTAGATTGGTGGGTGTCGGCTTGAAGACGGCTCGGGTTGGCTGGGCGGTCTGGCTGATATTAGATATAGAGGATGTCTTAATAAAGCCAATCAAAAGTTAAATATTTGTACTTTATTTGTAAGAGTTGTTCATGTGTTAGGCTATTGGTTAAAGGTGCAACACAATATTGATGAGTGAATTATCATTAATCTAGTTCAGTCTTATCAATCACTTAAACAAATGCAATAATGATCCCTCACCTAGCTTGATGACTGTGGGCATTTTTGCTGACTTTTTATTGTTCTAAATAAAGACAGCTAGACGGGCCATGGGTCATATTAGATTGTGTAGAAATGCAGGAAATGAGCTTTAGATGCCCCCAAAACATTGCAGGACCCCCAGTCCCCCCGCCAAATTATGTCCCCCCCCCCCTTAAAACAAAAGTTGCACCCCTGGATGTTGCACTTGCATCAGGAAAGAGAATTTAAATACAAGTTAGATACATATTAGACATGTCACCTTACAGAAAATGATCTAATGAATGGTAAGTAAACTCCAAAGTATCACCTGGTGTTTATTTTAGGTACTGCTGCTTAATAAGCTCCTGCTAGTTTCAAGTTTCCGTGTTTTATTTCCACATGCACATGATACAACAGGTGTAAAACAGTACAGTGACATTTTTACTTGAGAGTTGTTTCCCAACAATGCAGTGATAATAATAATAATAATAAAAAATTGAATAAAAAACACAAGAAGTACAATATAAGTTAAAGAAACATGAGAATGCAAACATATCAGTGCCAGTACTTTATTCAATGTGCAGGGGTACTGGAGTGGTTGAGGTAAGTTTATATGTAAAAAAGTGACTTGTAGTAGGATATACATAGTATATGTAGGATATACATGTACACCGGGTTGAAAGTGACTGGTCGCAGGAATATAGAAATACTTATGGTAATATACTAATAGTAATAAATACATGCAAGTAGGAGTAATAGTGACCAGTAGAAGGATAAATACATTGATACTAATGTTAATGGAAATCAATAATCAATGAACAGCAGCGTAATAGTAGTAATGAATCTAATCAATACTCATTTTATCAGCAGCAAAGGTGTGAGGGAGTGTGTGCGTGTAACTGTATGGATTCAGTAATGAGTGTGTATGAATTACCTTCTCGTAATGTACCTGTCTTAACAATACGTCAAATAATATAAACACGTGTAAATATATATTATATCTTGTTAAATATATGTATCACCATCACAAACATATTATTATCTAGAAACATTTAATCACAAATGTATTGTCACCTTTCCACACCCAAGCAACATCTGAGTGTGACGCTTTTTCGACAGTATACGTTCCTAATCTATTGAAATTAATGTATAGTCATGGCCAAAAGTTTTGAGAATGACACAAATATTAATTTCCGCAAATTTGCTGCTTCAGTGTCTTTAGATATTTTTGTCAGAAGTTACTATGGAATACTGAAGTATAATTACAAAAGTGTCAAAGGTTTTTATTGACAATTACATGAAGTTGATGCAAATAGTCAATATTTGCAGTGTTGACCCTTCTTTTTCAAGCCCTCTGCAATCTGCCCTGGCATGCTGTCAATTAACTTCTGGGCCACATCCTGACTGATGGCAGCCCATTCTTGCATAATCAATGCTTGGAGTTTGTCAGAATTTGTGGGATTTTGTTTGTCCACCTGCCTCTTGAGGATTGACCAAGTTCTCAATGGGATTAAGGTCTGGGGAGTTTCCTGGCCATGGACCCAAAATATCGATGTTTTGTTTCCCAAGCCACTTAGTTATCACTTTTACCTTATGGCAAGGTGCTTCATCATGCTGGAAAAGGCATTGTTCGTCACCAAACTGTTCCTGGATGGTTGGGAGAAGTTGCTCTCGGAGGATGTGTTGGTACCGTTTTTTTATTCATGGCTGTGTTCTTAGGCAAAATTGTGAGTGAGCCCACTCCCTTGGCTGAGAAGCAACCCCACACATGAATGGTCTCAGGATTATTTACTGTTGGCATGACACAGGACTGATGGTAGTGCTCACCTTGTCTTCTCCGGACAAATTTTTTTTCCGGATGCCCCAAACAATCGGAAAGGGGATTCATCAGAGAAAATGACTTTACCCCAGCCCTCAGCAGTCCAATCCCTGTACCTTTTGCAGAATATCAGTCTGTCCCTGATGTTTTTCCTGGAGAGAAGTGGCTTCTTTGCTGCCCTTTTTGACACCAAGCCATCCTCCGAAAGTCTTCGCCTCACTGTGAGTGCAGATGCAGTCACACCTGCCTGCTGCCATTCCTGAGCAAGCTCTGTACTGGTGGTGCCCAGATCCCGCAGCTGAATCAACTTTAGGAGAAGGTTCTGGCGCTTGCTGAACTTTCTTGGGTGCCCTGAAGCCTTCTTCACAACAATTGAACCGTTCTCCTTGAAGTTCTTGATGATCCGATAAAGTGGTTGATTTAGGTGCAATCTTACTGGCAGCAATATCCTTGCTTGTGAAGCCCTTTTTGTGCAAAGCAATGATGACGGCACGTGTTTCCTTGCAGGTAACCATGATTGACCGAGGAAGAACAATGATTCCAAGCACCACCCTCCTTTTGAAGGTTCCAGTCTGTTATTCAAACTCAATCAGCATGACAGAGTGATCTCCAGCCTTGTCCTTGTCAACACTCACACCTGTGTTAATGAGAGAATCACTGACATGATGTCAGCTGGTCCTTTTGTGGCAGGGCTGAAATGTGGTGGAAATGCTTTTTGGGGATTCAGTTCATTTGCATGGCAAGGAGGGACTTTGCAATTAATTGCAATTCATCTGATCACTCTTCATAACATTCTGGAGTATATGCAAATTGCCATCATACAAACTGAGGCAGCAGACTTTGTGAAAATTTATATTTGTGTCATTTTCAAAACTGTACGACTGTACTCTCAAGCAAAGGATTATATCTGTAAGAAAGAAACTTAGAGCATCAGTCTTTCTATTCTAGGATTACACGAGCAGCTAGAAGGTGTTGGTGGTGGAAGAGTCATGGTACCAGATACCCAAGGTCCAATGCAGCAGTTTTTTTTATCTTAACATCAAATCGTTTCTGGGTTAAGTACCTTACTGTGATTGTTATCAATTAAAATGGTCAAAAATAAAACAAAAATAGGTTCTTGGCTAAGAGCAATTTCTCTGACAAGATTTCTGCTAGTCTGAGTTGGGAGGGGAAAACTGAAAAGTAGCTGTTATTGGCAGAGAGGTTTGGAACTCTCTTTCTTATTGGTCTATTAACTAATTTACCAGGCAGGCCAAAACTGCATCCCACCCAAACAGGGGGAAATCCCATTTTTTGACTGCACTGGGCCTTTAATGGTTTGACTGTTTCTCTTGTAGGACCTCCAGTGAGCAATAGGGCAACAAAGTCTCTTTAAAAAAACTCATCTAAATATGAACATCTTCTTAAAGCTAAAACCCTTAATTGAAACAATAACATAATAACATCCTTGCCTCTGTTTTGGTAAAAAGCTGAGGGACGGGCCTGGAGAAATGTAACCACTCTCAAATTCATATACAGAGTTATGGATGCAAGGACTAACCATTCATGATATCAAAATGATAAGTTAAATTCTTCAAGTATCAACAGATATGTATTTGGACAATGAAGCTACATTTTTGTCTTTGTCTCTATCCTCCAGTATCGGAGATAGAAAGTTTCATATAAGATGACAGTGAGTACATAATGTCACCTTTTATTCAAAGGTATTTTCACACATGTCTGTTTCACCATTTAGAAATGAAAGCACTTCATGTATCTCCTCCCCCCATTTGAAGAAGCCATAAGTAATTCAGACAAATTCACTTACAGTGTTTTAAAGTAGTCAAAAGTTTAGTAGTTTGTCCCAAAGTTCTTGCACACAATGACAACGTTTAAGTTGTGACTCTACAATCATGTAGGGTGAATTTGCAGTTGGTTTTGGTTGTGTTTTGCATCATATTTTTCCCAATAGTAACTGAATGGTGAATCATGTCTTGGTCCATTTTTCAATCACTTTTATTGTAATTAAGAACAGAAGATGTTTCTGAAAGCGTTTACATGAATGTGGATGCATCGTGAATAATAATGAGCGAGAAGGGTACAGAGGCACAAACATCATGGCCCTCTCCTGTTAAGGGCGAGTCAGGAAATATACATTTTAACACTAATGTCCTTTTCGCATATAATGCAATGTTTCTCATTTACATTGTTATATCCGTTTTTAACCATCACTCGATAAGAAAATGCTGAGCATTCAATTCAAACAATGTGAAAAGAAAATATACCACCGTTCACCTCTCCATAGAGAGTAAACATCATGACCCTCTCCAGGCAACTCGCGCAAATGAAACTCTGCGGCAGAGTTTTTGCCCTCCCTAGAGAGAGAAGCTAAGAAACAAAATACGAGTAATTGTAAATTGATATTCTTTACGTTAATGTATATCAAAAGAGGTGATCAGAGAATTTAATTCAATGGTAGATTGTGTATACTTATTAAACAAAACAAATCAAACAATTGTCAGGTTGGCTGGGCACGCTCGCATTTCAATAGGAGAATGTGCCAGGGCTGCGTTCATTACATACAAACGTAATAGAACGTTCAATTGAACGGAAACGGTGCTGTACTGAATGACCATTTGAAAAACGGGGACGGTTGGGTTGTGGGTTTAAAATGCACCGTTGTCCTTTAAATACTTCAGTCATTGCTTCAAGCCACACCCTGACACAGACACCAAATGAAGCAAATGTACCTGTCTGTTCAAGAACATTTAGTGAAAACCTGTTGTCCAGTACAAACCATTCCGAAACGTAGCAAACGTTCAAGCGATTTGAACACACCCCAAGCCTAAATTATGGAAAGACCTCAATTGCATTCTCCTCGCATCCTCTCTCTTCTCTCCTCTCCTCTCTTCATCTTCTGACCTTCTCCTCCAATAGGTTTTGACAAGGAGAGAGGACATGAGGAGTGTGCAATTGAGTTCTTCCCTATGTGAAATGTACATTTGGTCAAAGAGTCGATGAAGGAGCACCATAGTGCAACTCCAAGCAACACCCAAGCAGTATCTGAGTAGGCCATGTTTATTTTTCTACAGGAGATGTCTCCATTGTATTTTAGGCCTACTCTGAGTTGGCATATTTCAGAATGATTACACCTGTGATGCATGCAATAGTGGGAGGCCTCTGACCTACTGTAGCCTATGTCATGACTCACTAGGTCTTACGGAAACATCTGATCTGACCATCCAAGTGACCCCACAGAACACAGCAATACAGGAGAGAGAGGATGGCCTGGTTCAATTGGAGACTGTTGTTCCCCCGCTTGGCATAATACAAGTCTGGCACAGACGAAGGTCAAAGTGTTACAACCCACTGGACACACACTGGTTGAATCAATGTTGTTACCACGTCATTTGAATGAAATGATGTTGAACCAACATGGAATAGACGTTGAATTGATGTCTGTGCCCAGTGGGAACACTGCTTTATTTCTCCTCCCTGCCAAGACGTGGTTTAATAGAAGACAGGCCTCCTGTAGTTAAAGTGAGCTAAAGGTTATGCTGCATTAGGTGGGGTACAGCATGAGATTTTAATGGAGTTTTTTTTTTTAAATGATAAGCATTGTTGCTAATTAACATTCAGGAAGAAATGGGCGTAGAATGCATTGGAATTCAAACTAAGAATGAATATCAAAACTGGCATTTCAATTCAGTGCAATCACACAATCCCTTATACAGACAGCTACGCTAAGGTTGTATTTTCAAATATGGGAGACTCCTCACAATGCAATAGCTAAATGAGGTAGAATCGGAGTTTAATGCCTATTTGTCATTATGGATGAACTGATTTGCTCAAAGCTGAGATCACAGCAAAGGTTGGGAAAAGATTCCCGAAATGGCCAGGAGGTGGCGCATAAGGTGCTCATTCATGCTCCTCATTCAACCTTTTCTGCAAACCTTTCTGTTTGTGTCTCCTTGGAGTTAGAACACAAATATAAAATGTCTTAATTCATTTGTTCTAACAAAATATGTGACCTCTGAGAGGAGGAAATGTAGAAACATTTGAATGACAAATGCCCTGAAAAGGCCATGACAGGTTTTACCTATGCACTGTGGGGGAATAGGAATCCAATTTCCCAGTTGTGCAGACATTGAAAATGCAAGACCTTCACTCTGAAATGAAAGATAAATGAGACAAAGAGCCTATTCAGTAGGCCAAACAGACACTGTTGATATTATTAATCCATTTGCGGATGGAAAAAGGATGAAGTAATTAATGTACTCTACGCAGTAGGCACATTCTCAAGGCTTTGTCAAGGGCATAGATTAGGCATTGGCCTCACATGACTGACGGACCAGAATCCTGAAGTGCAAATGTCACTGAAAGGACCTTAACAAAGTTACGAATGAACTGCAAAACTGCAGAGCATAGCAAAGACATCTCATGTAGCCTGTAGTTTCCTCAGCCCTGGACCACTGTTGCCAGGCAGCGTAACACATGCTCTGCAGAGCATACAGTAGGACCATTGAGTAATGCAACATAAGCTACTCCTATTTTACTATGTGCTTTTATTGTAGATCTTTTGTCACATACAAACACGTCATATCTTTCAACCTCACCTATTTTCACGACAATTGCAGAAGATGTCTGCTGCAGATGCTATATCAAGGCAAGCAGGAAATGTAATGTTCACACTGTAGAAGGTCAGCGCGAGGTTGGTCATCTTTATTTCTCTAGCACAGTCACTTCGATGTACCTGAAGCGCTATATTGTGGGACAGCTTGTACTTGTGACCATCTTTCCTTCCCAAGGTTTCCTTCGAGTCTCAATACATCCATTGAATGTCAGGAGATGGAACGGAGGGGATGGAGTGTGGAGGTCAAAGAGGAGGAGTGTAATCAGCCATGGGCTATGAGTTTGGTATGACACTCATTATCTGAAGTGGACCATTCTAAGAAAAGGGGAGGTTGCCTGTCACAACAGATGTTGATTACACAAACCCTGTTGTTTGGAGTGATGAATGTAACACACACACACACACACACACACACACACACACACACACACACACACACACTTATTGGAGATGGGCATCATCCACCCCTCTAATTACTGCAACCATCATTACCATGTTGTTTTGGAAAACCTCCACTCATCAAGAGCAGGTTACTGGTTATCACAAGACTAAAGAATGGCATCTACAATATCTTAACAAAAGGGACTGGGATTATTTGTAATGTTTTTCTTTATACATCTGTAGTAATACAATTACAATTCATCAGAAAATCTTATCCTTTTAAAAAGGTCTATTTTTTACAATCGTTAAGGCTCACAAAACAGAAATGAATAAATGAAGGTGCAGTTAACATGCTAAACAGAGGGTGGCACTATAACCCAACAAATGTTTTTATATTGTCAAGACAGAATCCAATCCAAGGTCTGAAAAGCACTGGTCCGTCTGCTCTAAATTATTCTTACAAAGTGCTTGGAAATACTTTTCTCCTTGTATGGTTATGGTTTTCCTTTTTGTACACGTAAGTGCCATTTAAAAGCTAATGTATCCCATTAAAACATATTGAGGTGTTGAGGATAATGACACAATTAATCGTTGACAATGTCACTTTGAATATAAATATCGGCCTACTATGGGATTGCTGAACATTCTATCCCTCATAAACTTCAAAGGGGACAGATCCATAGGTCTAGATAGAAGGCTAAGGCTTGTTACCGGAAAAATACTTTAGCTGTGAGAGACCACCCACAACTTCTTCAGATAGAGCTATGAAACGTGATACTGTGTGAAGATGAAAATGAGATCACATGCATAGAAGATCATTTGTGCCTGAATAGAAAACGGGTCGAGTTTCAGAAATTGATTTACAGTAGGAGCCTATGGGCCTCCTACAGCCTACGATGCAATTATTAACCTTAAATAATTAAATTACAAATGAATTACATTAAAAAAAAATTTAACATATTATTTCATTTCAGGTCATGAATGCAGTGGGATGGTGATGGAGCATGGAGGGTTGGCCGAAAATACAGAGAACAAGCTCCCTTTGCAACAGCTAAGACTAAAATGTTATCCATCTAATTCCAATGCTCTACCACCAGGGGGCGTCGTGGTGCCCTTGAGTAACCTGCAGTATTTATTTATTAGGCCTATTTATCTATCCAATTATCTATTTGATGAATGCAAAACACTGCTTTAGACCTACCGTCACTTCATCAACATTTTAGAAACAGATACATGTTTGAAAGGCTTTCTTATCTTTACAAGTGAGAATTCATATTTCTATAAGATTTCCAGTGATATGTTTGAGCATAGTTCAGTAGCCTATTTCAGTGGATGAATAGTAATCTATTTCTCTAGTGTTTGTATTGCATAGGTACTTTTGAGCACATTTTCCAAAAGGTTAATGAGAGACACTCTGTAGTAATTAAAACAAGAGCATTTTAAGTCAGAGTTTAACATAAACGGCTCATGGAAACAAACCAAACACTTAAATTAAAACTCTATATGGACACCGTCTTGTATCTCTGGAGATAATCTGGTGTGAAATGCAGGGGCGCAACTTTGGTTTTAGAAGTGTGGGGGGGGGGGGGGGGGGGGCATGTCCCTGCCCCAGTGAAAGTTGCACCCCTGGTGAAATCTATAATAGTAATAAGATAATGAAACCATTAATGTGGATTATGCATGGCAGGGGTCTGTATCATGTATACCATGCTATGCTGAAAAATAGTTCTGCAGTATTTTTCATTTCGTAATCTGATTCCAATTTAACTTGTGGTCTACTTTACAGCAACAAGCGAGGAGAATTTTGATTGAAATGGCCATGATTTAATTGGATTCATTTAGATGTAAAATTACCTCCTGAATGAGAATCTTTTATCTGTTAAGCTCAACATAGAATGGTTTCTACTGTATACCAGTTAAGGAGCTGAAATCATGTGTCCATTCATTTAGACATCAGTGTGTGGGTAGCATAAGAACATTCTTGAATTTAAAATGAAAGACACATCATTAAACCTATGGCCTTGCATTTAAAAGACTGACATCTATCTGACATACCGGAAAGTGCTTGAGAGAGAACGCTGCGCTTAAACAGGCTCCTGTAAGCATTATTCAAGGGGTAGTTTTTCTTTATCCCTAATGATGTTATCCATCTACCATTGTTATCGTATACACAGTCATACAATAGGATGTGTAAAGGGACATTCAACCAAAATGACATTTGACATTATCCACAAGCAATTTTTTGCATGACTAGTGGTATGCAGTTCCCAATCATGATATCCCTGTTTAGCTGATGGTGCCAGAAGCCAACCCTGTCCCTGATATGTGTGGTAAGGGAAGGGTGACGTACACCTGAGAGGCAGGGCTGTAGTGACCTCTCAGTTAGAGACAGTCCTCTGCCTCACCCTGGCTATGTGAGTGCCCCCACCCTCCCACCTCAGCCCATTCACCAGCCTCCACATGACCCTATACCTGACAAACGTGCAGCTCCTCTCTCCATGTGTGATTGGATCATTGGCAGTGAATGCCCATTCCTGCAGTGGCCAACTGCCCTTTGCAACAGAGCCTGTCTTTAACTGTGTATGGTTGGATCAACAGCCATCTGGCACCATGATCAGAGATGATTCTACTGTACCTGTTGATGCTTCCAGATAACAGCTTCCTTCATTGAGTATAGAGTATCATTCAAAGCATAGAGATAATGTGTGGAATTTCAATGTTTCAGTCCCTGTCTTTATATTCATTCACTTTGCTCCGTGTGTGTTTCTCTCTGTGTTGTACAGCTAACAGTAATGAGAGATCCATAGGAGAACCTGACCTTTTGAGTTGCCAGGGAGAGCCAGTGTGTGGATCCTGACTTGTTGAGTTGCCAGGGAAAGCCAGTGTGTGGATTCTGAGTTGGGGGATCATTAGCCGAGTTCTTTACTAGTACCAAAGTTTATTCTCTCCCATGTGTGTTATCTGTGCAGTGACTGGCCCTGGTCCTAGCCACAGGGGTGTGAAATAACAAGCACTAGAGGGATTTCACTTGGTTCACTATCAAACCTGTCTACAAACATTAACCTTCACCAAAGTGAATATACAGAACTATACTTGACTTCGAAAAGTCAGTCCATGTCGTGAATTGTGTTTACTACCTTCTATTTACAACTTTTATTTCTCAAAATGTCACACAATTAGAGGCCACGGTTATATGTTGGTTCCCACGGGAGAAGGTAGATAGATGTGTGTCCGGCGTGTTGTGCTGCTGTTTGCTGCTCTGTGAAATCTGTTTTATCTCCGTTATCAATGGTGTCCGGTGCTCCATTGCAAAGACAAACAGCCATGTTTCTAAATGTGCTGACAGGAAATCAATGGATGCTTTCCCATGGGCAGCTAATTAACAAGACACTTGTGCCGTGTTGCTACATGGGCCCCATCTCTTTGTCTCCTGATTGTATCAGGAGAAATGCATGAGATGCACTGAACAACAGATAAAATGCCAGAGAGGTTAGGTGTAAACACACAAGAGATACTCATGCTCTGTTCGTAGTGGCTAGTACGCCTCACAGTAACTGCATGCTTCGACATGCCCACATTTGGAAGTAATTGTCATTGTTATAATGATATTTTCTTATGGAAGTATTTTCTGAGGATAACTAATGGTTATTCATGGTTAATAAAACATGTTTCTCCTACTTGCAGCATTGTTATACACAGGAGAAAGAATCTCTCTCTCTCACTCTTTCCCTCCCCTCCCGGAGGACCTGAGCCCTAGGACCATGCCTCAGGAGTACTTGGCCTGATGACTTGTGGCTGTCCCCAGTCCACCTGGTCGTGCTGCTGCTCCAGTTTAAACTGTTCTGCCTGCAGCAATGGGACACTGACCTGTTCACCGGATGTGCTACCGTGTCTGCTGTTTTCGACTCTCCCCCTCTCTCTGTCTCTCTCTCCCTCTCTTTCTCTCTCTCTCTCTACCACACCTGCTGTCTTGACCTCTGAATGTTCTGCTATGAAAAGCCAACTGACATTTACTCCTGAGGTGCTGACCAGTTGCACCCTCTATAACCACTGTGATTATTATTTGACCCTGCTGGTCATCTATGAACGTTTGAACATCTTGAAGAACTATCTGGCCTTAATGGCCATGTACTCTTATAATCTCCACCCAGCACAGCCAGAAGAGGACTGGCTACCATTCAGAGCCTGGTTCCTCTCTAGGTTTGTTTCTAGGTTCCTGCCTTTTTCCTAGCCAACGTGCTTCTACAACTGCATTACTTGCTGTTTGGGATATTAGGCTGGGTTTCTGTATAAGCACTTTGTGACATCTGCTGATGTAAAAAGGGCTTTATAAATACATTTGATTGATTGAAAATAAATATTTATTTGGCCTACTTCATACATCTCTATAAAATACAGTAAAGGCTCATAGTAAACCGTGCATTGTCATCGAACTGGTAGTAGCTACACAGGGTCAACCTCCTAACCAGGAAACAGATGCTCTGTGCTGAATCTTAACTTGAGTGCTGTGGAAAATCACTTTTCTAAAATGGCCCCTGACTGAATTGGTCTCTTACTATAAATTCAAAACATTCAAAGAAAGAAAAAATTGAAAATGTCCAATCCTGCTCTAACGTGTAAGAGTGACACTTGCGAATTTCCACCGTGGACAAGGTGGCAGTACAAACACTGATAGATGAGAGGGAATAAAGGGCCTTCTCATGACAAACTTTCGGGGAAATGTCAGCCTTTCATGGTGTTGAGAAGACCTATTTCATATCTATTACAGCAGGCATTCTGCCGGCTGATATTTCAGATTTCAGTCCTCCCGCACCGAAAATCCTCTGCCAATCTTCTCCCCTTAAGAATCTTTGAAAGTCCCTGACACATTATTCCCTCTACCTCCCGCTCTCCCTTCTGATGTGACAGAACAAACCACGACCTATTAGGATTAAGGCTTTGAAAAGATCTTTGAAGCCGCTCAAGGTTTCTTTAAACCAGGAAGTGACAATATGAGCTGTGTGGCAGCAGGCACTGAATGGAGGGATTGCCAGTCCTCCTCAGTGAGTTCGGCTGTTATTCCCCAACCCCACACACCCTGTACAATCCTACCAAACCCCCAGCACTGCTGTTGTGTACAGTATTGTTTGCAAAAATGTATATTTATTCCCTGCTCTACTTAACAGGTTGTTCTGGATGCTGGTCAGAGATGACTTAGCTTGGTACCCTGGCAGTATTTCAACTGTTGCCCAGAATAAAGTCAAGCAATGATTGACAATAGCTTATTTTCTATAATTATTTTATCATGTTAGAACATAGCAGTGTCAAAAGCTTCAGAGGCTACAAGCCGATGAAATCGGAAGAACAATAATAAACACAGCAATATGGGATGGCGAGGAAAGATGCTTTTGAATTGATGTGGATGAGAGTTTCCGGGAATGTCTCCTTAAAACACAACATCACATTGTGTTATACACTATTAGGTTCTAGATAGCACCTTTCTAAGGGTGTAGCCTATATGACTGGAAATGAAAGGAGTTCAAGGGGAATCACTTTCACACCAAAGCTTCTTAAAGGCATTGGTAGATATTCCAACAGGTTGGTGTCATCAAGCGCTTCATGTAGACAGTAGAGCTGATATTATTTGAAATTATGGAATGCATTGGCTATGGGAAGGAGAACAAATAAAGTTAACCTGACTGCCTGCATACCTTGCTTTTGCCACAGCTACACCAATGACAAATGTACACAGTACCCATATCATTGCTATGCATCTCCCACAATCAAAATATAGTTTTTGCATTTTTTATCTAATCACCCCCATGAATATCTGTTATCATTTTCTCCCTAAGGTGACAGGGCTGATGTCAAATATTTTAACTGGAGATTTATCTTTAGACATTTCTGAGGATCCCATTTAGATAATCCCGGTCTGTTACTTGCTATGCTTGGGTTAAATATGCCAGTTTGTGTGTCAGTGGAAGACAGTGTAGATAATGGCTGCATGCAGAAATGGAGCCATGGGGCAGGCAATGTAGAGTCAGTATGCATCCCTCACTGCGGGATACTCCCCGGCACAGAAAGACTAGGTCTTGGGGACCTGCCACCATAAAGCACATATTGATCTGCCATTGCATCTTATCTCCCACAACTTTAGATTAAAATGCTCAACACTGGCTCTCTCTCTCTCCTCGGCTGAAGGCCTTTCTATCCCTGAGTGGAGTATTTCTAATCTCCCATGAAGTAGCTAGGCCTATCTATTTCAAGTTTTCCCACCGTCTTGCACAGAAAGTGCTCTGAAAATTAACCATCTTACGACGCTTCCCATCTAAAGAATAACTTGAAAGATCATTTTGGTTTGATCTCTCTCTGTGTTATTTATTAGGCCAGTGTTTTTTTCTTGGCTTGTTGTCTTTTTTCTCTCCTCCAGGCACTGTTGTCATAATCCAGACAATTGGCCGGTGTTACTCTTCTGGGAAATGGCTGGGAATCGGATCCTCCAGGGTATCATTTAATGTCCTGTTCAAACGAGCAGGGAAGGAAGGGCTGAAGCCCTGACAAAAGCCCTGGTATAAAGAGCAGAAAGTCTGGCCTGACAGACGGACGAGCTAGCTGTCCTCCAGGGCTTTGACTTTGGCCAAACAAACGTTTGTTTTTCAAAGTGTTTTATAGTGTGATAGATTAAGGCGGATGCAGTCCAGGGGCCCCCCTGCAACCCCTCAAACAGTGCATTGATGAGCCGGGAGCACCTGTTAGGGGAGCACAGAGGAGCAGCCCAGGATGATATGGAGCAGGGCTTTGTGGGTAGCAAAGTCAAAACAAAGCTGTCAGTGAGGGCTCATTCATCTTTGATGTTCATTGATGAGAAAACTGGTGGGCCTCGACAGAGCATTGTTTCTTCAAAGTGTCGCCCATTGACAGCCAGAAAACCGCGTTCGTTTTCGGCCCCCGACGGGTGGAGCTCATTTTAAAAGGCTTAATGGTGCATTTAACCATCCCAAAAGACAATGATAAAGAGCAGCCCTTTGGCATTGGCTCAGGACTGTCTTCCCCCTTCCTAAATGGCCTATAAACACTAATAAAATGGTAATAGTGTGTGAATGGTTAGCACCGATGGGCATGGATGTATCATTAACTCATGGACTCTTACATATCCTGCTGTACGAATCAAGATCCAGAGACAAGGGCAATGACGGCCATTTAAGACAAGTCTTCTTCCTGATTATCTGTCCCACTCTGAGACTGCTTCACTCCATTTGTCAAAGATGTGGGATAGCTTCCATAAAGCAGGTTCTCATGCCATTGTTCAACTAATCATATCCTCTCCAATAATTTTATAGGATGTGATAAGATAATATTAATGTTCTTTCTCCTCATCTCGAATAAAGGAGAAAAAAATGTTTGGGGGGAAAGGCAGCTAGGAGAAAATGTAAATCAATTTGTAGCAGTTTCCACTTAGTGTATTGGCTTGAAAGGAAAACATACATTTGGCGTGCTATCTACCTCAAATCCTATTAGAATCAGGTTAATTTGGTGGCAACATTTTCAAAACCTCTTCATATCACCACATCATCTGGTGGGTCGTTTCATGAAAGGAGGGGCTTTTACGTCCCTTTGATGTTTTAAGTAGAAATTGTGCACCAATATTGAATTTTAAAAGTCTGTTATATTAAATGAAGTGCCCTTTAATATAGACCATATGGAGAATTTAATCAATCAGGCTTGCTAATTCTGCATTTTGACATGTCCCTTCATCAACCCACTTATTCCCCACATTTCTCCCAAGTTTCACCATCATTGTAAAGCGCAAGTTATTTTTGTTGCTTTGACAAAGTTATTTCTGAAGATGATTATTTATTTCATATTATTCACTTACGTCTGTCATTCATTTTAAGGTCTACCCTGTTACGTGACCTGAACTCTCGTTGTAATTTGGTGAAACTATTCCTTTATGAATATTTTTTTTCCCAAAAAACATTGAACATCTCATAGTCAAATCATAGAGTAAAAGCAGGTGTGCTGGTTCTACTCTTTTTGGCCTTTTTTTGTGGTGGAGAACTGAGCATGTCGAGCCTGTTATCCAAAAACTCCTAGAAAAAATGGTTCCAAAAGGGTTCTTCGGCTGTCCCCATAGGAGAACCCTTTTGGGTTCCATGTAGAACCATCTGTGGGAAGGGTTCTTTATGGAACCCAAAAGTGTTCTACCTGGAACCAAAAGGGTTCTACCTAGAACCAAAAAGGGTTATTCAAAGGGTTCTCCTATGGGTACAGCCCAAAAACAATTTATGTTCTAGATAGCACAGGCTAGAGTGTAGATAGACAGGCTAGAGTGTAGATAGACAGGCTAGAGTGTAGATAGACAGGCTAGAGTGTAGATAGACAGGCTAGAGTGTAGATAGACAGGCTAAAAAAGTTTTTACAACATCATTTATTTTGTGAAGCTTGAATTCAATTGCCACTCCCTGTTGCACACAACAAGCTTCCATTTTCCCGGTCACAAGGGAATTCATATTTGATTTAAAAATAAATCATCAACCCTGTTACTTTATGGCACTATAGTCATTTTTTTTAAACATTTAACCTCTTGAAATGGTAAAACCTTTTTTTTATTAAGTTGTAAATGTAAAAATTTAAAAATGTGGTGAAATCAAAGTTTTTTGGGACAAAGTCTCAAAAGGCACCGAATTGGTGGAAATACCCTGGTGTCTTTGAGTGCTCGCTGTTTGTTGGAGTAAATGTAGTCAATTGACATGATTATGTCAGATACAGTATCGTATTGATTCATAATCTGGGTTATAACTTGCGGTATTTGTGCTGTATGTGTGTCAGTGTGGTTGAAAAGCCATTCAGTATTGACAGAGTTTACAGGCCTTCTAATGATTTTTAAATACTTAATACTATAGCAGTAGATGCACTGCAACAGTGGCGTTTTGCACACCCAACCCAAATGATACCAGTATGCTTATAACACCAATGTTTACATCATGAATTTAAAAGTATTTTTTCCAGGGTACTTTGGACCCATTGTTCTGAGAAATCAAGGACTCTTGCCATCTGATGGGTTCGCCTGATTCAGAATAGAATAGAGGTGTAGCCTCATCTATACTTCAATAAAGTCTCTCTGTTTACATCTTCAATGCTGTGGAAGAGCCTTTCAAAGTGCTTCCTTTCTTCCTCTCTATGGTTTTATTCTGCAGGCGTGGGGATGTTTAATGATTCCTTCATGAAGAGTTTTGATTCTCTGTTTCAGACTATACATTGCTTTGCTGGGTCAGATAACACTTTGTGCCTTGTAAACATGAACAGATATGCAAGTGCAATCAAATATTTTCTATTGCTTGCATAAATGAAATTGGATGAGAATGGAAGTTTGAAGAATTCTTTCCCCTCATTTGCTGTTCAATTGCCAGGGTCCATATCTTCATTTTTTTCTCTCGAAGGGAAATAGATGGTTTTGTCACTCAGTATGCATAAACTGTCCACAAAAGAAAATGAGAGCAATTCTATTGGTCATAGATACACCTAGTCTAGTGTGCATGGCTCCATAAAAACGGGATGTTTGGCTATCCTGAAGTTATTTCTGCAGAGAAATGATGTTCTGTGTATTGACCAAAATGTGATCTCAAACACCTTGCTCAAACTTCAGCTCCTGTCACCAAGGAATATGTTAATAAAAAAATCGAATCACATTTTATTTGTCACATGCGTCAAATACAACAGGCGAAAAGCTTCCTTTACAAGCCCTTAACCAACAATGCAGTTCAAGAAATAGTTAAGAAAATATTTACTAAATAAACTAAAATGAAAAAATAAAACAAATAAAAAGGAACACAAGAAATGTACATAACTATAACGAGGCTATATACATGGGGCACCGTTACTGAGTCAATGTATGGGTGACTATGCATAGATAATAATCAGAGAGGAGCAGCAGTGTAAAAACAAAGGGGGGGGGGGGTCAATGTAAATAGTCTGGCTGGCCAGTTGATTAATTGTTCAGCAGTCTTATGGCTTGGGGGTAGAAGCTGTTAAGGAGCCTTTTGGACCTAGACTTGGAGCTCCGGTATCGCTTGCCGTGCGGTAGCAGAGAGAACAGTCTATGACTTGGGTGACTGGAGTCTTTGACAATTTTTTGTGCCTTCCCCTGACACCGCCTAGTATATAGGTCGTGGATGTCAGAAAGCTTGGCCCCAGTGATGTACTGGGCTGTACGCACTACCCTCTGGAGCGCCTTACGATCAGATGCCAAGCAGTTGCCATACAAGGCGGTGATGCAACCTGTCAGGATGCTCTCGATGGTGCAGCTGTATAACTTTTTGAGGATCTGGGGACCCATGCCAAATCTTTTCAGTCTCCTAAGGGGGAAAGGTGTTGTCGTACCCTCTTCACAACTGTCTTGGTGTGTTTGGACCATGATCATTTGTTGGTGATGTGGACACCAAGGAACTTGAAACTCGACCCGCTCCACTTCAGCCCCGTCGATGTTAATGGGGGCCTGTTCAGCACTCCTTTCCTATTGTCAATGATCAGCTCTTTTGTCTTGAGGGAGAGGTTGTTGCCCTGGCACCACACTGCCAGGTCTCTGACCTCCTCCCTATAGGCTGTCCCATCGTTGTGGCCGATCAGGCCTACCACTGTTGTGACGTCAGCAAACTTAATGATGGTGTTGGAGTCGTGCTTGGCCACGCAGTTGTGGGTGAACAGGGAGTACAGGAGAGGACTAAGCACACACCCCTGAGGGGACCCAGTGTTGAGGATCAGAGTGGCAGATGTGTTGTTGCCTACCCTTACCACCTGGGGCGCGGCCCATCAGGAAGTCCAGGATCCAGTTGCAGAGGGAGGTGTTTTGTCCCAGGGTCCTTAGCTTAGTGATGAGCTTTGTGGGCACTATGGTGTTGAATGCTGAGCTGTAGTCAATTAACAGCATTCTCACATAGGTGTTCCTTTTGTCCAGGTGGGAAAGGGCAGTGTGGAGTGTGATTGAGACTGCGTCATCTGTGGATCTGTTGGGGCGTTATTCAAATTGGAGTGGGTCTAGGGTTTCCGGCATAATGGTGTTGATGTGAGCAATGATCAGCTTTTCAAAACACTTCATGGCTTTGCATGCGTCTCTGTGTGTGGAGTAAAGGTGGTCTAGAGGTCTTTTTCCTCTGGTTGCACATGTGACATGCTGGTAGAAATGAGGTAAAGCAGATTTAAGTTTGACTGCATTAATGTCCCAGGCCACTAGGAGAAGAAGTTTACAAGAAGAAGTTTACATACACTGAGGTTGGAGTCATTAAAACCGTTTTTTTCTACCACTCCAAACATTTCTTGTTAACAAACTATAGTTTTGCCATGTCCGTTAGGACATCTACTTTGTGCACAAGTAATTTTTCCAAAAATTGTTTACAGACAGATTATTTCACTTATAATTCACTGTATCACAATTCTAGTGGGTCAGAAGTTTACATACACTAAGTTGACTGTGCCTTTAAGCAGCTTGGAAAATTCCAGAAAATGATGTCATGGCTTTAGAAGCTTCTGATAGGCTAATTGACATCAATTCAGTCAATTGGAGGTGTACCTGTGGATGTATTTCAAGGCCTACCTTCAAACCTTGTGCCTCTTTGCTTGACATCATGGGAAAATCAAAAGAAATCAGCCAAGACCTCAGAAAAAAAATTGCAGACCTCCACAAGTCTGGTTCATCCTTGGGAGCAATTTCCAGATGCCTGATGCTTGTGTCTCCTAGAGATGAATGTACATTGGTGCAAATAAATTCCAGAACAACAGCAAAGGACCTTGTGAAGATGCTGGAGGAAACAGGTACAAAAGTATTTATATCCACAGTAAAACGAGTCCAATATTGACATAACCTGAAATGCCGCTCAGCAAGGAAGAAACCTGCTCCAAAACTGCCATAAAAAAGACAGACTACGGTTTGCAACTGCACATGGGGACAAAGATTGTACTTTTTGGAGAAATGTCCTCTGGTCACCATAGCAACTCCCACCCATACAGTGCCTTGCGAAAGTATTCGGCCCCCTTGAACTTTGCGACCTTTTGCCACATTTCAGGCTTCAAACATAAAGATATAAAACTATTTTTTTGTGAAGAATCAACAACAAGTGGGACACAATCATCAAGTGGAACGACATTTATTGGATATTTCAAACTTTTTTAACAAATCAAAAACTGAAAAATTGGGCGTGCAAAATTATTCAGCCCCCTTAAGTTAATACTTTGTAGCGCCACCTTTTGCTGCGATTACAGCTGTAAGTCGCTTGGGGTATGTCTCTATCAGTTTTGCACATCGAGAGACTGACATTTTTTCCCATTCCTCCATGCAAAACAGCTCGAGCTCAGTGAGGTTGGATGGAGAGCATTTGTGAACAGCAGTTTTCAGTTCTTTCCACAGATTCTCAATTGGATTCAGGCCTGGACTTTGACTTGGCCATTCTAACACCTGGATATGTTTATTTTTGAACCATTCCATTGTAGATTTTGCTTTATGTTTTGGATCATTGTCTTGTTGGAAGACAAATCTCCGTCCCAGTCTCAGATCTTTTGCAGACTCCATCAGGTTTTCTTCCAGAATGGTCCTGTATTTGGCTCCATACATCTTCCCATCAATTTTAACCATCTTCCCTGTCCCTGCTGAAGAAAAGCAGGCCCAAACCATGATGCTGCCACCACCATGTTTGACAGTGGGGATGGTGTGTTCAGCTGTGTTGCTTTTACGCCAAACATAATGTTTTGCATTGTTGCCAAAAAGTTCAATTTTGGTTTCATCTGACCAGAGCACCTTCTTCCACATGTTTGGTGTGTCTCCCAGGTGGCTTGTGGCAAACTTTAAACAACACTTTTTATGGATATCTTTAAGAAATGGCTTTCTTCTTGCCACTCTTCCATAAAGGCCAGATTTGTGCAATATACGACTGATTGTTGTCCTATGGACAGAGTCTCCCACCTCAGCTGTAGATCTCTGCAGTTCATCCAGAGTGATCATGGGCCTCTTGGCTGCATCTCTGATCAGTCTTCTCCTTGTATGAGCTGAAAGTTTAGAGGGACGGCCAGGTCTTGGTAGATTTGCAGTGGTCTGATACTCCTTCCATTTCAATATTATCGCTTGCACAGTGCTCCTTGGGATGTTTAAAGCTTGGGAAATCTTTTTGTTTCCAAATCCGGCTTTAAACTTCTTCACAACAGTATCTCGGACCTGCCTGGTGTGTTCCTTGTTCTTCATGATGCTCTCTGTGCTTTTAACGGACCTCTGAGACTATCACAGTGCAGGTGCATTTATACGGAGCCTTGATTACACACAGGTGGATTGTATTTATCATCATTAGTCATTTAGGTCAACATTGGATCATTCAGAGATCCTCACTGAACTTCTGGAGAGTGTTTGCTGCACTGAAAGTAAAGGGGCTGAATAATTTTGCACGCCCAATTTTTCAGTTTTTGATTTGTTAAAAAAGTTTGAAATATCCAATAAATGTCGTTCCACTTGATGATTGTGTCCCACTTGTTGTTGATTCTTCACAAAAAAAATACAGTTTTATATCTTTATGTTTGAAGCCTGAAATGTGGCAAAAGGTCGCAAAGTTCAAGGGGGCCGAATACTTTCGCAAGGCACTGTAGCATGCGCTCCAGCAGGTAATTTCACTGGTCATCCCCAAAGCCAACACCTACTTTGGCTGCATTTCCTTCCAGTTCTCTGCTACTAATGACTGGAACGAATTGCAAAAATCATTGAAGTTACAGACATATCTCCCTCACTAACTTTAAGCGTCAGCTGTCAGAGCAGCTTACCAATCGCTGCAGCTGTACATAGCCCATCTGTAAATAACCCATCCAACCAACTACCTACCTCATCCCTATATTTGTTTTTCTGCTCTTTTGCACACCAGTATTTCTACTTGCACATCCTCATCTGCACATATATCAGTCCAGTGTAAATTGCCTAATTATAATTACTTCGCCACTATTGGCCTATTTATTGCTTTACCTCCTTACTTCATTTGCACACACTGTATACAGATTTTATTTTGTGTTATTGACTGTACGCTTGTTTATCCCATGTGTAACTCTGTTTTTGTTGCACTGCTTTGCTTTATCTTGGCCAGGTCGCAGTTGTAAATGAGAACTTGTTCTCAACTGGCCTACATGGTTAAATAAAGGTGAAATAAAATAAATAAAAATAAATGGTCTGATGAAATAAAAATAGAACTGTTTGGCCATAATGACCATCATTATGTTTGGAGGAGAAAGGGGGAGGCTTGCAAGCCAAAGAACACCATCCCAACCGTGAAGCACGGGTTGGCAGCATCATGTTGTGGGGGTGCTTTGCTGCAGGAGGGACTGGTGCACTTCACAAAATAGATGGCATCATGAGGTAGGAAAAGTATGTGGATATATTGAAGCAACATCTCAAGACATCATTCAGGAAGTTAAAGCTTGGTCACAAATGGGTCTTCCAAATGGACAATGACCACAAGCATACTTCCGAAGTTGTTGCAAAATGGCTTAAGGACAACAAAGTCAAGGTATTGGAGTGGTCATCGCACAACCCTGACCTCAATCCTATAGAAAATTTGTTTGACAGAACTGAGAAAGTGTGTGCGAGCAAGGAGGCCTACAAACCTGACTCAGTTACACCAGCTTTGTCAGGAGGAATGGGCCAAAATTCACCCAACTTATTGTGGGAAGCTTGCGGAAGGTTACCCAAAACGTTTGACACAAGTTAAACAATTTAAAGGCAATGCTACCAAATACTAATTGAGTGTATGTAAACTTCTAACCCACTGGGAATGTGATGTAAGAAATAAAAGCTTAAATAAATAATTCTCTCTATTATTCTGACATTTCACATTCTTAAAATAAAGCGGTGATCCTAATTGACCTAAAACAGGGATTTTTCGTTGTACTGCAGCGCCAGCTGTGCCATCAGAGACTCTGGGTTCGCGCCCAGGCTCTGTCGTAACCGGCCTCGACCGGGAGGTCCGTGGGGCGACGCACAATTGGCCTAGCATCGTCCGGGTTAGGGAGGGCTTGGCTGCTAGGGATGTCCTTGTCTCATCGCGCACCAGCGACTCCTGTGGCGGGCCGGGCGCAGTGCGCGCTAACCAAGGTTACCAGGTGCACGGTGTTTCCTCCGACACATTGGTGTGGCTGGCTTTCGGGTTGGATGCGCGCTGTGTTAAGAAGCAGTGCGGCTTGGTTGGGTTGTGTATCAGAGGACGCATGACTTTCAACCTTTGTCTCTCCCGAGCCTGTACGGGAGTTGTAGCGATGAGACAAGATAGTAGCTACTAAAACAATTGGATACCACGAAATGGTGGAGAAAAAGGGGTTAAAGTAAAATTAAAAATTAAAACAATTAAAAACAGGATTTTTTTTTACTAGGATTAAATGTCAGGAATTGTGAAAAACTGAGTTTAAATGTAGTTGGCTAAGGTGTATGTAAACTTCCGACTTCAACTGTAGCTGCTCTGTCCTGCCAATACATGGAGAAGCCAGCCAGCTCTATATTATTAGTGTCGTCGTTTAGCCACGTCTCAGTGAAACATAAGATATTACAGTTTTTAATGTCCCGTTGGTAGGATAGACTTAATTGTAGATCTATCAAGGCACAAGGCAAGACCCAAATGCAGACACAGAGGCAGATGGTTGGAGTCTTACAATGTTTATTAATCCAAAGGGGTAGGCAAGAGAATGGACGTGGACAGGCAAAAAGGTCAAAACCAGATCAGAGTCCAGGAGGTACAAAGTGGCAGACAGGCTCATGGTCAAGGTAGGCAGAAGGGTCAGGCAGGCAGGTGCAAAGTCCAGAAACAGGCAAGGGTCAAAACCGGGAGGACGAGAAAGAGGAGAATGCATAAAGCAGGAGAACGGGAAAAATGCTGGTTGACTTGGAAACATACAGACAAACTGGCACAGGGAGACAGGAAACACAGGGATAAATACACTGGGGAAAACAAGCAACACCTGGAGGGGGTGGAGACAGTAACGAGGACAGGTGAAACAGATCAGGGTGTGACAGATCGTCCAGTTTGTTTCCCAATGATTGCACGTTGGCCAATAATATGGAGGGAAGTGGTGGTTACCTACTCGTCGGCTAATTCTTACACCCTGGCTCCTCCCCCTTTTCTTCAAGCTGATGATAGGGATTTGGGCCTTGCCTTGACAAGGCAGTATATCCTTTGCGTCGGACTCATTAAATAATTTTTTCAAGTCTAATTTGAGGTGGGTAATCGCTGTTCTGATGTCCAGAAGCTCTTTTCGGTCATAAGAGACGGTAGCAGCAACATTATGTACAGAATGAGTTACAAATAATGTGAAAAAACTAACAAAATAGCACAGTTGGTTAGGAGCCCGTAAAACTGCAGGCATCCTTATCTCAGCTCACTGGTCACGATAACAACAACGCGCTCCAGGAGGTATATCTCACTGGTCATCCCCAAAGCCAACACCAACTTTGGCCTTCTTTCCTTCCAGTTCTCTGCGGCCAGTGACTGGAACGAATTGCAAAAATCAATGGAGCTGGAGACTTATATTTCCCTCAATAACTTTAAACATCAGCTATCAGAGCAGCTAACCGATCGCTAACCCATCTGTAAATAGCCCATCCAATCTACCTACCTCATCCTCATATTGTTTTTATTTACTTTTCTGCTCTTTTGCACACCAGTATTTCTACTTGCACATCATCATCTGCTCATCTATCACTCCAGTGTTAATTTGATAAATTGTAATTACTTCGCTACTATGGCCTATTTATTGCTTTACCTCCTCATGCCATTTGCAGACAGTATATAGACTTTCTTTTTTTCTATTGTGTTATTGACTGTACGCTTGTTTATTCCATTTGTAACTCTGTGTTGTTTGTGTTTCGCACTGCTTTGCTTTATCTTGGCCAGGTCGCAGTTGTAAATGAGAACTTGTACTCAACTAGCCTACCTGGTTAAAAAAAGGTGAAATACATTTTAAAAAATCCCCTCCAGTGCCATTATATCGATCCCAGGGTGAAAATATAACAAAGAAATTATTTTGATTCAGTGAGAAAAATACAAAAGTAGATGGTCCTCGAGAGGTATAGAGTATTTCCTCACTTGCACCTGCCTCAGTGTATCTGTCCTCCAACTCAATGTTGTCATCTCCTGATATTGTGGTAGAGTAATCAATTGCAGTGTGTTACAGTACTCAATTGCAGTAGCTGTGACAATTACTGCATGAGTTAAAATTACATCCCTTATTATTAAAAAATAAATAAAAATAAATCCACTATAATGGACATTAACCTTATGATGGTCCAAAGGTCAGCCATGTTGGTTAGGGAGTTGGTCAACCATGGTTTGCCAGTGCTGTGATAAGATATTGTGTAAAATAATGAATTTAAAGAATGTGTCTGCACTGTATGTTTGTTAGCTAGTTAGACAGACAGTTTTAGAGGAATGATTCCATTAATTTTTGTAATTAACTGCCAATATGTCAACATTCCATTCAAACAATGCAGTCAGTCCACAGCCATACACTGGCTGAAATCAGTTGATGATTATAACGAGTGCGCTGAGAGTCGGGAAGCAAGTACAGGGAGTGAGTGTTTTAATAAATAAGCAAAACAATAAACACGAAACACAAACAACGCACCAACATGAAACAGAGGCAATAACACCTTAGGAAAGAGCCAAGGGAAGTAACAGATATAGGGAAGCTAATCAAGGAGATGATGGAGTCCAGGTGAGTATCATGAGGCGTTGATGCATTTGATGATGGTGACAGGTGTGTGGGATAATCAGCAGCCTGATGACCTAGAGACCGGAGAGGGAGTATACGTGACAATGATAAGACTTAGACAACTTGTAAATGCAACAAGTACTGATATTGTATCATGTAATAAGCACTCTCAGCTTTCTAAGAAAACAATAATGTAGACATTTATGGTCTTACATATAATTTAGAGGCTATTTATACAGAATATTGGTATAAAACCAGTATAAAATGTATTTATGAGTATATGACAATATTTAAGATTGACAATAATTATAATTTCTGATACATCACATGCATTTGTTCTGTTTTCCTGCATAAATAAAATCAGGATTATGCCTCTACTGCCATTCATTCCAATTAGACTGGTTTGGATTTCCCCCTGACCAATATGGCTGCCATTTTCAACCCATTCTGTAACGCTGAGGGCTTATGACATAGCCCCTCTAGTTCTTTAATAGGATCTCTTTGTTCACCCCGCTCCCTCCCCAGATAGGATATGGACACGTCATAAGTCATGGCAATATTTTTTTTTTTAGAATTGAAGGAAATTACCTGTAAAACTGCAACATTTTCTCTCAGTATCATGGCGAAATGTGTAGAATAGCAGGAAATTTGCTTAAAACATTCTACATTTTCTAAGCCTCATAGCAAAATGTGGAGAATATGTGTAGAACTGCAGGAAATTGTTTTTAAAACAGAAACATTTTCTCTCAGTCGCATGGCTTATTGTTTTGTTTCACTGGTTATGGAACATTTTTGTGTTTGGTATGGGTTTACAACTGTCTGAATTGAAAAATGTGTGGCCATTGTTTGCTTCAAATATCATTCTCCAATATACTGCATTTGAATATGCTTCAAATATGGAGTTGGAGGAGAGCAGTATAGATCCCTGTGTTAAGACTATGGAGGTGTGTTGTCATCTCCTCAAAAGCAGGAGAGAGAGAAAGAGACAGAGAGCTCTTTTGTTCACTCACCTCTTTAACTGGTAGTGTTTGACTTCCCTGCGACAGGAGTGGGTAATTCAGGAGCACTGTGTGAGGTTGTTAGATCAGCGAGGCCCAAGACAGCACTATTCTTTGCAGACCCTTGACAGCAAATATGTGGTAATGATATTGTCTCCAGCTGGGTAATAACACACAATTCAGCCTGCCACATACTGCATTTGCTGGAAAAATGGAGGGGAAAAAAAAAGAATTACACTGAAGTACTGGAGGAAAATGACAGTAGAAATGTCTTCAACCTGAAGTGTTATATTGAAAAATTCACGTGTTGCAGGACACTGCATGGGCAACAACACGTTTCCCCCCAGTATGTACAGTGCCTTCAGAAAGTATTCATACCCCTTGACATTTTCCACATTTTGTTACGACAGCTTTATGCTAAAATTGATGAAATACATTATTTTCTTCACCAATCTACACACAATACCCCATAATGACAAAGCAAAAACAGGTTTTTAGAAATGTTAGCAAATGTATTCCAAATAAAAAACTGAAAAGGCTTATTTATATAGGTATTCAGACCCTTATCCATGAGACTCGAAATTGAGCTCAGGTGGATCCTGTTTCCACTGATTCCTTGAGATGTTTCTACAACTTGATTGGAGTCCACCAATTCACTTGATTGGACATGATTTGGAAAGGCACCTGTTCTATATAAGGTCCCACAGTTGACAGTGCATGTCACATCAAAAACCAAGCCATGAGGTCGAACGAATTGTCGGTAGCGCTCCGAGACAGGATTGTGTCGAGGCTCAGATCTGGGGAATGGTACCAAAACATTTCTGCAGCATTGAAGGTACCCAAGAACACAGTGGCCTCCATCATTCTTAAATGGAAGAAGTTTGGAACCACCAAGACTCTTCCTATAGCTGGCCGCTTGGCCAATCTGAGCAATCGGGGGAGAAGAGCCCAGAACCTGATGGTCACTCTGACAAAGCTCCAGAGTTGAGATGAGCGAACCTTCCAGAAGGAAACCATCTCTGCAGCACTCCACCAATCAGGCCTTTATGGTAGAGTGGCCAGATGGAAGCCACTCCTCAGTAAAGGGCACATGACAGCCCCCTTGGAGTTGTCAAAAAGCACCTAAAAAATCTCAGACCAAGAGAAACAAGATTCTCTGGTCTGATGAAACCAAGATTGAACTCTTTGGCCTGAATGCCAAATGCCACGTCTGGAGGAAACCTGACACCATCCCTACGGTGAAGCATGATGGTGGCAGCATCATGCTGTGGGGATGTTTTTCAGCGGCAGGGACTGGGAGTCTAGTCAGGATCAAGGGAAAGATGAAAAGGAGAAAAGTACAGAGAGATGCTTGATGAAAACCTGCTCCAGAGCACTCAGGACCTCAGACTGGGGCAAAGATTCATCTTCCAATAGGAACACGACCCTAAGCACACAGCCAAGACAATGCAGGAGTGGCTTTGGAACAAGTCTCTGAATGTTCTTGAGTGGCCCAGCCAGAGCCCGGACTTGAAACCGATCAAACATCTCTGGAGAGATCTGAAAATACCTGTGCAGCGATGCTCCCCAACCAACCTGACAGAGCTTGAGAGGATCTGCAGAGAAGAATGGGAGACATTCTCCAAATATAGGTGTGCCAAGCTTGTAGCATCCTACCCAAGAAGACTCAAGGCTGTAATCGCTGCCAAAGGTGCTTCAATAAAGTACTGAGTAAAGGGTCTGAATACTTATGCAAATGTGATATTTCCATTTTTAACAAATTTGCAATTAAAAACAAAAAAAAAGTTTTTGCTTCTTCATTATGGGGTATTGTGTGTAGATTGATGAGGGAAAAAAGCTATTTCATCAATTATAGAATAAGGCTGTAACGTAAGAAAATGTGGAAAAGGGGTCTGAATACTTTTCGAATGCACTGTATAGACATGGAATGCTGAATGTACTGGATATAGACAGTGAATGCAGCATACTGTATATACTAGACATGGAATTTTATAATTGTCTATTGTGCTGCCTTAGTATAGATCAGGGAGCGGCAACGAGCTGCTCACACCCCCCTTTTGAAGGCCCTCAAATCAACAGTCGGGGTCTACACTTACTGTTGCGAGTTATAGTAGAATAGTGGAATACACAATGTGCAATTTCAAAATTTGTTTATGCACCAGCAATTTTTCTCTTGTTATGTCAGTCACTGATAGTCAGTCAATTAGTCCATGTCAGCTAACAATTTTTAGATTGCTAAGTTAGTTTAACGGCCTGCTATTTAAACTTGTTATTTTGATTGAATAACTGGGGGGGGGGGGGGGGGGTGCTCATTGATTTGGTTTGTCAGTCTCACTCAGATATCCTATTAAAAGCTGCCACCATTTCTCTCCACCCCATGGCAAAATGAGTAGAATTGCATTGAATTTGTTATAAAATTGGTCAATCTTTTTTCTGCCCCATGGCAAAATGTGTATAATTGCAGAAAACGTGCTTTAAAATGGCAACATTTTCTTTCTACCTCATGGCAAAATGTGTAGAATTGATACAAAATGAAGTACAAATATATATTTTTCAATTATTCGCTGTAAAGAGGGGGCCCATTTAAAATGTTTTTCTCACAATGCTGGTATAGATATTCAACTTGTTCTCATCATCAAGACCTTTAATGACATACATTAATAGACAGTGATGGCAGAAACAACCTTGACCTCCCTATTAATATGCTACACTGCTATAACTGTCAACACCATCTAACTCAAGCCAATCAGTGGTGGGCTGGGGCTGGTTCCCCCACTGTGCTGTGAAATTGTGGCATGTGATCCTTAATATGTGTGAAGTAGACAAGGCCTTAACACAATGCCTTAAGCCTCAGGGGTCTCCTCTGGCCCAGTCTATTAGCTTCCCGCTGGGGCTGGTGATGCATGGGCCTGGGGCTGGGTCTTGGGCTGAGGCTGGGGCTGCGTGGGCCTGGGGCTGCGTGGGCATGGGGCTGAGACTGCATGGTTCTGGGGTTTGCATGGTCCTGGGGCTGTATGGGCCTGGGGCTGAGACTGCATGGGGCTGTGGCTGCATGGTTCTGGGGTTTGCATGGGCCTGGGGCTGCATGGGCCTGGGGCTGAGACTGCATGGGGCTGGGGCTGCATGGGCCTGGGGTTGGGGCTGGAGATGCATGGTTCTGAGGCTGCATGGGGCTGATGCTGCATGGGCCTGTGGCCTGGGGTTGGGGCTGCAGTGGCCTAGGGTTGGGGCTGGAGATGCATGGTTCTGGGGCTGAGGCTGCCTGGGGTTGGGGCTGCCTGGGGCTGGGGATGCATGGGCTGGGGCTGCCTGGACTTATTCCAAGATATAAGTTGTGATAATAGTTGTTTTATGTATGCCTCCCAGACACGGGCTTGCTGTCAATCAAACTCTGAACAAAGGAAGAATCCAAAAGAATACATATACGCTACCGTTCAAAAGTTTGGGGTCACTTAGAAATGTCCTTGTTTTTTTAAAGAAAAGCAACTTTTTTGTCCATTCAAATTACGTCAAATTAATCAGAATTACAGTGTAGACATTGTTAATGTTGTAAATGGCTATTGTAGCTGGAAACGGCAGATTCTTTTTTTAATGGAATATCTACATAGGCTTTCAGAGGCCCATTATCAGCAACCATCACTCCTGTGTTCCAATGGCACGTTGTGTTAGCTAATCCAAGTTTATCATTTTAAAAGGCTAATTGATCATTAGAAAAACATTTTGCAATTATGTTGGGCACAGCTGAAAACTGCTGATGCTGATTAAAGAAGCAATAAAACTGGCCTTCTTTAGACTAGTTGAGTATCTGGAGCATCAGCAATTGTGGTTTCGATTACAGGTTCAAAATGGCAGATATACACACTGTACACACTATACATACTGTGGTGCTGATGTATTGGACCTGTATACTGTACATCTGTGGTGGTGATGTATTGGACCTGTATACTGTACGTCTGTGGTGGTGATGTATTGGACCTGTATACTGTATGTCTGTGGTGCTGATGTATTGGACCTGTATACTGTACGTCTGTGGTGGTGATGTATTGGACCTGTATACTGTACGTCTGTGGTGGTGATGTATTGGACCTGTATACTGTACGTCTGTGGTGGTGATGTATTGGACCTGTATACTGTACGTCTGTGGTGGTGAAGTATTGGACCGTCTGTGGCTAATTTCAGTTGATACATTTTTTTCTGACCAATGAATAGAAATCCCCAATAGACTATAATGTTGCCAAAAGGATCACAGTAAGTAGTGTAGTCTAGTGGTTACCGATCAATAGCATAACAAAGGACTTCCTGCTTGAAACATCCCCACCTCCATACACAGGGATCGTAGTGGAGAAAGGGTATCAATGGCTATCCTCAGGCAGACACTGAGGCCTCTAATCGCTTCATCAAGCTTATCCTGCAACTTGCTTTTTCTCTCCGCAAAGTTCACGCAGTGTTCATGATCTTCGATCCCAGCCCCGGCGCTGCCCAGCCCCGGCACTGCCCAGCCCAGCCCCAGCCCCGGCACTGCCCAGCCCCAGCCCTGGCCCCGGCACTGCCCAGCTCCAGCCCCAGCCCAGCCCCAGGACTGAGGCAGCAGCCACTGTAGAACAGCAGATAGAAGGAGAGCGTCCCCTGCCTTGCTCATTTATTATACTGAGAAGAGCGTTGTGCAAGGATAAAATAAATTAAAATGCTATGTAAAATGTAGCCTTGATGTTGTATGGTTAGAGGAAGAAGGAAGGCACATTGAAATGGAGGAATACTTTATTTTTTCTCGCTCATGAGGTGAACCAGGTGATTAAATGGGTTCAATCTCAGCAGCCCAGATTTGCATAACACAGACCGATTGAATTTGGTTGTAAGAAAATAAAATGAATTTCGAAATGAACAAATTAAATGATAGAAATGGCAAAGGTACAGTATATATTATTTATTTCATAAACACCTTTTTTTTGAATTAATTTGATGTCCACGGCCTCTCTTGAAAACTTGACTTTCCTACTCTCACAAAATGGCGCCGGAGAAGAAGGCTGACGTTTTACGTGTCCCCAACTGATTGTGTTTTTTTGTTCATTTATTTGTGTCATGTTGTCTTGTCTCTGTCCTTTCCCTTCACCCTGTCTCCCTCTGCTGGTCGTGTCAGGTTACCTTTTCTCCCCTTCTTTCCCCCAGCTGTTCCCTGTCTCCTCCTAACTACCCATTCACCCCGTTCCCCACCTGTTCCCTTTTTCCCTCTGATTAGGTCCCTATATCTCCCTCTGTTTCTGCTCCTGTCCTTGTCGGATTCTTGTTTGTTTGTGTTTCATGCCTGAGCCAGACTATCGTCATGTTTGCTGTAACCTTGTCCTGTCCTGTCGGAATCTGCCGGTCTATCTGAGCCTACTTATGTTTTGTTATTAAAGAAGCTCTGTTTAAGTTAGTTCGCTTTTGGGTCCTCATTCACTCACCATAACAGAAGAATCCGACCAAGAATGGACCCAGCGACTTCGGATCCTCTCCACTCAGCCGTCGGGATCCAGGGAGCGATGCTAGGCAGACACGAGCAGGAAGTGTCTGCTGCTCGACATGCCGTTGAGACCCTGGCCACCCAAGTCTCCAACCTCACAGAACAGGTTCACCATCTCCGCCTCGATCCACCGGCCACTTCCAGGGCTTTCGAATCTCCGGAGCCCAGAATCAATAACCCGCCGTGTTACTCTGGGGAGCCCACTGAATGCCGCTCGTTCCTCACCCAGTGTGATATTGTGTTTTCTCTCCAGCCCAACACTTACTCCAGGAGCACTGCTCGTGTCGCCTACGTCATATCTCTCCTTATTGGACGGGCTCGTGAGTGGGGCACGGCAATCTGGGAGGCAAGGGCTGAGTGTACTAACCAGTATCAGGACTTTAAGGAGGAGATGATACGGGTTTTTGATCGATCTGTTTTTGGGGAGGAGGCTTCCAGGGCCCTGTCTTCCCTATGTCAAGGTAATCGATCCATAACAGACTACTCTATTGAGTTTCGCACTCTTGCTGCCTCCAGTGGCTGGAACGAGCCGGCTTTGCTCGCTCGTTTTCTGGAGGGTCTCCGCGCAGAGGTAAAGGATGAGATTCTCTCCCGGGAGGTCCCTTCCAGCGTGGATTCCCTGATTGAACTCGCTATTCGCATTGAGCGACGGGTTGATCTGCGTCACCGAGCTCGTGGAAAGGAGCTCGCGTTCTCCGTTGCCCCCCTCTCCGCATCACTACCATCTTCCTCTGCCGGCTCGGGAGCTGAGCCTATGCAGCTGGGAGGTATCCGCATCTCGACTAAGGAGAGGGAACGGAGAATCACCAACCGCCTCTGTCTCTATTGCGGTTCTGCTGGTCATTTTGTCACTTCATGTCCAGTAAAAGCCAGAGCTCATCAGTAAGCGGAGGGCTACTGGTGAGCGCTACTACTCCTGTCTCTCCTTCAAGATCCTGCACTACCTTGTCGGTCCATCTACGCTGGACCGGTTCGTCAGCTTCCTGCAGTGCCTTAATAGACTCTGGGGCGGAGGGCTGTTTTATGGACGAGACCTGGGCTCGGGAACATGACATTCCTCTCAGACAGTTAAGGGAGTCCACGGCCTTGTTCGCCCTGGATGGTAGTCCTCTCCCCAGGATTCAGCGTGAGACGCTACCTTTAACCCTCACTGTTTCTGGTAATCATAGCGAAACCATTTCTTTTTTGATTTTTCGTTCACCTTTTACACCTGTTGTTTTGGGCCATCCCTGGCTAGTTTGTCATAATCCTTCCATTAATTGGTCTAGTAATTCTATCCTCTCCTGGAACGTCTCTTGTCATGTGAAATGTTTAATGTCTGCTATCCCTCCTGTTTCCTCTGTCTCTTCTTCACAGGAGGAGCCTGGTGATTTGACAGGGGTGCCGGAGGAATATCACGATCTGCGCACGGTGTTCAGTCGGTCCAGGGCCACCTCTCTTCCTCCACACCGGTCGTATGATTGTAGTATTGATCTCCTTCCGGGAACCACTCCCCCCCGGGGTAGACTATACTCTCTGTCGGCTCCCGAACGTAAGGCTCTCGAGGATTATTTGTCTGTAGCTCTTGACGCCGGTACCATAGTCCCCTCCTCCTCTCCCGCCGGAGCGGGGTTTTTTTTTGTCAAGAAGAAGGACGGGTCTCTGCGCCCCTGCATAGATTATCGAGGGCTGAATGACATAACAGTTAAGAATCGTTATCCGCTTCCTCTTATGTCTTCAGCCTTCGAGATCCTGCAGGGAGCCAGGTTTTTCACTAAGTTGGACCTTCGTAACGCTTACCATCTCGTGCGCATCAGGGAGGGGGACGAGTGGAAGACGGCGTTTAACACTCCGTTAGGGCACTTTGAATACCGGGTTCTTCCTTTCGGCCTCGCTAACGCTCCAGCTGTCTTTCAGGCATTAGTCAATGATGTCCTGAGAGACATGCTGAACATCTTTGTTTTCGTTTACCTTGACGATATCCTGATTTTTTCACCGTCACTCCAGATTCATGTTCAGCACGTTCGACGTGTCCTCCAGCGCCTTTTAGAGAATTGTCTTTTTGTGAAGGCTGAGAAGTGCACTTTTCATGCCTCCTCCGTCACATTTCTCGGTTCTGTTATTTCCGCTGAAGGCATTAAGATGGATCCCGCTAAGGTCCAAGCTGTCATTGATTGGCCCGTCCCTAAGTCACGCGTCGAGCTGCAGCGCTTTCTCGGCTTCGCGAACTTCTATCGTCGTTTCATCCGTAATTTCGGTCAGGTGGCAGCTCCTCTCACAGCCCTTACTTCTGTCAAGACGTGCTTTAAGTGGTCCGTTTCCGCCCAGGGAGCTTTTGATCTCCTCAAGAATCGTTTTACATCCGCTCCTATCCTTGTTACACCTGACGTCTCTAGACAGTTCGTTGTCGAGGTTGACGCGTCAGAGGTGGGAGTGGGAGCCATCCTTTCTCAGCGCTCCCTCTCTGACGACAAGGTCCACCCATGCGCGTATTTTTCTCATCGCCTGTCGCCGTCGGAACGTAACTATGATGTGGGTAACCGCGAACTGCTCGCCATCCGGTTAGCCCTAGGCGAATGGCGACAGTGGTTGGAGGGGGCGACCGTTCCTTTTGTCGTTTGGACTGACCATAGGAACCTTGAGTACATCCGTTCTGCCAAACGACTTAATGCGCGTCAGGCGCGTTGGGCGCTGTTTTTCGCTCGTTTCGAGTTCGTGATTTCTTATCGTCCGGGCTCTAAGAACACCAAGCCTGATGCTTTGTCTCGTCTCTTCAGTTCTTCAGTAGCCTCCACTGACCCCGAGGGGATTCTCCCTGAGGGGCGTGTTGTCGGGTTGACTGTCTGGGGAATTGAGAGGCAGGTAAAGCAAGCACTCACTCAAACTCCGTCGCCGCGCGCTTGTCCTAGGAACCTTCTTTTCGTTCCCGTTCCTACTCGTCTGGCCGTTCTTCAGTGGGCTCACTCTGCCAAGTTAGCCGGCCACCCTGGCGTTCGGGGTACGCTTGCTTCCATTCGCCAGCGTTTCTGGTGGCCCACCCGGGAGCATGACACGCGTCGTTTCGTGGCTGCTTGTTCGGTCTGCGCGCAGACTAAGTCCGGTAACTCTCCTCCTGCCGGCCGTCTCAGGCCGCTTCCTATTCCCTCTCGACCGTGGTCTCACATCGCCTTAGATTTTGTCACCGGACTGCCTTCGTCAGCGGGGAAGACTGTTATTCTTACGGTTGTCGATAGGTTCTCTAAGGCGGCTCATTTCATTCCCCTTGCTAAGCTTCCTTCTGCTAAAGAGACGGCACAAATCATCATCGAGAATGTTTTCAGAATTCATGGCCTTCCGTCAGACGTCGTTTCGGACAGAGGTCCGCAATTCACGTCTCAATTTTGGAGGGAGTTTTGCCGTTTGATTGGGGCTTCCGTCAGTCTCTCTTCCGGCTTTCACCCCCAGTCTAACGGTCAAGCAGAACGGGCCAATCAGACTATTGGTCGCATCTTACGCAGTCTTTCTTTTCGCAACCCTGCGTCTTGGTCAGAACAGCTCCCCTGGGCAGAATACGCCCACAACTCGCTTCCTTCGTCTGCGACCGGGCTATCTCCTTTTCAGAGTAGCCTCGGGTACCAGCCTCCGCTGTTCTCATCTCAGTTCGCCGAGTCCAGCGTCCCCTCCGCTCAGGCTTTTGTCCAACGTTGCGAGCGCACCTGGAAGAGGGTCAGGTCTGCACTTTGCCGTTATAGGACGCAGACTGTGAGGGCTGCTAATAAGCGTAGAACTAAGAGTCCTAGATATTGTCGCGGTCAGAGAGTTTGGCTCTCCACTCAGAACCTTCCCCTTAAGACGGCTTCTCGCAAGTTGACCCCGCGGTTCATTGGTCCGTTCCGTATTTCTCGGGTCATTAATCCTGTCGCAGTTCGACTTCTTCTTCCGCGATACCTTCGTCGCGTCCACCCGGTCTTCCACGTCTCCTGCATTAAGCCCGTTCTTCGCGCCCCCGCTCGTCTTCCCCCCCCCCCCCCCCCATCCTTGTCGAGGGCGCACCCATCTACAGGGTCCGCAGGATTTTGGACATGCGTCCTCGGGGTCGTGGTCACCAGTACCTTGTCGATTGGGAGGGGTACGGTCCTGAGGAGAGGAGTTGGGTTCCCTCTCGGGACGTGCTGGACCGTGCGCTGATCGAGGATTTCCTCCGTTGCCGCCAGGTTTCCTCCTCGAGTGCGCCAGGAGGCGCTCGGTGAGTGGGGGGGTACTGTCATGTTGTCTTGTCTCTGTCCTTTCCCTTCACCCTGTCTCCCTCTGCTGGTCGTGTCAGGTTACCTTTTCTCCCCTTCTTTCCCCCAGCTGTTCCCTGTCTCCTCCTAACTACCCATTCACCCCGTTCCCCACCTGTTCCCTTTTTCCCTCTGATTAGGTCCCTATATCTCCCTCTGTTTCTGCTCCTGTCCTTGTCGGATTCTTGTTTGTTTGTGTTTCATGCCTGAGCCAGACTATCGTCATGTTTGCTGTAACCTTGTCCTGTCCTGTCGGAATCTGCCGGTCTATCTGAGCCTACTTATGTTTTGTTATTAAAGAAGCTCTGTTTAAGTTAGTTCGCTTTTGGGTCCTCATTCACTCACCATAACAATTTGCGTTGTTTTTAACTTATTTTTAACTTGTCTTGTACATAATGTTTCCGCTACCGTCTCTTATGACCGAAAATAACTTCTGGACATCAGGATTGCGATTGCGACGAGCCTGACGCGAATGATATACTGCTTTCTCGGGAACAGGCCCAGATCCCTATGATTTGCACACCCAGAGGGCGGGCTGCCTTCTGAGAATTTGTAGGCGATTGAATAAACCCCTACATCCTTCTAGTCTGCTAGCAAACGTGCAATCTTTGGAGAATAAAATCGATGACCTACGCGGAAGATTAAACTATCAACGGGACATTCAAAACTGTAATAGCTTATGCTACACGGAGTCGTGGAAGAAAGACGAAACTATCAACATGCAGCTGGCTGGTTATACGCTGTACCGGCAGGATAGAACAGTGGCCTCTGGTAAGACAAGGGGCGGCGGACAATGTATTTTTGTAAATAACAGCTGGTGCACGATATCTAAGGAAGTCTCGAGCTATTGCTTGCCTGAGGTAGAGTATCTCATGATAAGCTGTAGACCACACTATCTACCTAGAGAGTTTTCATCTGTATTTTTCGTAGCTGTTTTACATTCCTCCACAGACTGAGGCTGGCACTAAGACAGCATTGAATGAGCTGTATTCCGCCATAAGCAAACTAGAAAACACTCACCCAGAGGCGGTGCTCCTAGTCGCCGGGGACTTTAATGCAGGGAAACTTAAATCTGTTTGACCAAATTTCTATCAGCATGTTAAATGTGCAACCAGAGGAAAAAACTCTGACTACCTTAACTCCACACACAGAGACGCATACAAAGCTCTCAATCGCCCTCCATTTGGCAAATCTGACCATAATTATATTCTCCTGATTCCTGCTTACAAGCAAAAACTAAAGCAAGAAGCACGAGTGACTAGATCAATAAAAAAGTGGTCAGATGAAGCAGGTGCTAAGCTAAATGACTGTTTTGCTAGCACAGACTGGAATATGTTCCGAGATTCCTCCGATGGCATTGAGGAGTACACCACATCATTCATTGACTTCATCAATAAGTGCATCGATGATTTCGTCCACACAGTGACCATACGTACATTTCCCAACCAGAAACCATAGATTACAGGCAACATCTGCACTGAGCTAAAGGCTAGAGCTGCCGCTTTCAAGGAGCGGGACTCTAACCTGGAAGCTAATAAGAAATTACGCTATGCCCTCTGACGAACCATCAAACAGGCAAAGAATCAGTACAGGACCAAGATCGAATCGTACTACACTGGCTCTGGCGCTCTGCGGATGTGCAGGGCTTGCAAACCATTACAGACTACAAAGGCAAGCACAGTCGAGAGCTGCCCAGTGACATGAGCCTTCCAGACGAGCTAAACTACCTCTATGCTCACTTCGAGGCAAACAATACTGAAACATGCATGAGAGCACCAGCTGTTCCGGAAGACTGTGCGATCACGCTCTCCGCAGCCGATGTGAGTAAGACCTTTTAAACAGGCCAACATTCACAAGGCCGCAGGGCCAGATGGATTACCAGGATGTGTACTGGAGCATGCACTGACCAACTGGCAAGTGTCTTCACTGACATTTTCAACCTCTCCCTGTCCGAGTCTGTAATACCAACATGTTTGGTATTGGTAACATGTTTGGTAAAGCTCATCAATAAGTTAAGGACCCTGGGACTAAACCCCTCCCTCGGCAACTGGATCCTGGACTTCCTGACGGGCCATCCCCAGGTGGTAAGGGTAGGTAACAACACATCTGCCGCGCTGATCTTCAACACAGGGGCCCCTCAGGGGTGCGTGCTCAGTCCCCTCCTTTGCTCCCTGTTCACTCATGACCGCACGACCAGGCACGACTCCAACACCATCATTAAGTTTGCCGATGACATAACAGTGGTAGGTCTGATCACCGACAACTACGAGACAGTCTATAGGGAGGAGGTCAGAGAACTGGTCGTGTGGTGCCAGGACAACACAAGATGATTGTGGACTACAGGAAAAGAGGACCAAGCACACCAAGCACACCAAGACAGTCGGGAAGAGGGCACGACAAAGCCTATTCCCCCTCAGGAGACTGAAAAGATTTGGCATGGGTCCTCCGATCCTCAAAAGGTTCTACAGCTACACCATCGGGAGCATCCTGACTGGTTGCATCACTGCCTTGTATGGCAACTGCTCGGCCTCTGATCCCAAGGCACTACAGATGGTAGTGCCTTGTACATCACTGGGGCCAAGCTTCCTGCAATCCAGGACCTCTATACAAGGCGGTGTCAGAGGAAGACCCTAAAAATGGTCAAAGACTTTCTGCTACCTCACGGCAAGCGGTACCGGAGCGCCAAGTCTAGGTCCAAGAAGCTTCTAAGCAGCTTCTACCCCCTAGCCATAAGACTCCTGAGCATCTAATCAAATGGCTACCCAGACTATTTGCATTGCCCCCCCTCCCCCTCTTTTACACCGCTGCTACTCTCTGTTGTTATCATCTGTGCATATTCACTTTAATAACTCTACCTACATCTACATATTACCTCAACTAACCGGTGCACATTGACTCTGTACCGGTACCCCCTGTATATAGTCTCACTATTGTTATTATACTGCTGCTCTTTTCTTATTCTTATTCATATTTTTTTCATCTGCATTGTTGGTTAGGGATTTGTAAGTAAGCATTTCACTGTTGTTTTCGGCGCATGTGACTAATAAATAACATTTGATTTGAGTATAACATACTGACTCAACTCTTAGCCCCTTTAATAATGGAAAATTGATGTAATAAATGTATCACTAGCCACTTTAAACAATGTCACTTTATATAATGTTTACATACCCTACATTACTCATCTCATATGAATATACTGTACTCTATACCATCTACTGCATCTTGCCTATGCCGTTCGGCCATCACTCATTCATATATTTGTATGTACATATTCTTATTCATTCCTTTACACTTATGGTAGTTGTGAAATTGTTAGGTTACATTACTCGTTGGTTTTTACTGCATGGTCGGAACTAGAAGCACAAGCATTTCGCTACACTCACATTAACATCTGCTAACCATGTGTATGTGACCCATTATCTGAAGATTAGCCAAAGTTAAGCCTTCGGTAAGTATTCAGACCCCTTGACTTTTTCCACATTTTGTTATGGTACAGCCTTATTCTAAAATTGATTCAATCGTTTTTTTCCCTCATACATCTACACACAACACCCCATAATGACAAAGCTAAAACAGATTTTTAGAAAGTTTTGCTAGTTTATAGAATAAAAAAAAACTGAAATATCAAATATACATCGTATTCAGACCCTTTACTCAGTACTTTGTTGAAGCACATTTGGCGGCGACTACAGCCTTGAGTCTTCTTGGGTATGACGCTACAAGCTTGGCACACCTGTATTTGGGGAGTTTCTCCCATTCTTCTCTGCAGATCCTCTCAAGCTCTCTCAGGTTGTTGGGGAGTGTTGCTGCACAGCTATTTTCAGGTCTCTCCAGAGATGTTCGATCGGGTTCAAGTCCAGGCTCTGGCTGGGCCACTCAAGGACATTCAGAGACTTGTCCCAAAGCCACTCCTGCGTTGTCTTGGCTGTGTGGTTAGGATCGTTGTCCTGTTGGAAGGGGAACCGTCGCCCCTTTCTGAGGTCCTGATTGCTCTAGAGCAGGTTTTCATCAAGGATCTCTCTGTATTTTGATCCATTTCATCTTTACCTCAATCCCAGTCCCTGTCTCTGAAAAACATCCCCACAGCATGATGTGGCTACCACCATGCTTCACAGTAGAGGTCGACTGATTAATCAGAATGGCCGATTAAGTAGGGCCGATTTCAAGTTTTCATAACAATCGTAAATCGGTATTTTTGCCGATAAAAAACGAGGCAAGTCAGTTAAGAACACATTCTTATTTTCAATGACGGCCTAGGAACGGTGGGTTAACGGCCTTGTTCAGGGGCAGAACGACAGATTTTTACCTTGTCAGCTCAGGGATTCAATCTTGCAACCTTACAGTCAACCAGTCCAATGCTCTAACCACCTGCCTCACGAGGAGCATGCCTGTTACGCGAATGCAGTAAGAAGCCAAGATAAGTTGCTAGCTAGCATTAAACTTATCTTATAAAAAACAATCAATCAATCATAATCACTAGTTAACTACACATGGTTGATGATATTACTAGTTTATCTAGCGTGTCCTGCGTTGCATATAATCGATCCGGTGTGCATTCACGAAAAAGGACTGTCGTTGCTCCAACGTGTACCTAACCATAAACATCAATGCCTTTCTTAAAATCAATACACAGAAGTATATATTTTTAAACCTGCATATTTAGCTAAAAAAAATCCAGGTTAGCAGGCAATATTAACCAGGTGAAATTGTGTCACTTCTCTTGCATTCATTGCACGCAGAGTCAGGGTATATGCAACAGTTTGGGCCGTCTGGCTCATTGCGAACTAATTTGCCAGAATTTTACATAATTATGACATAACATTGAAGGTTGTGCAATGTAACAGCAACATTTAGACTTATGGATGCCACCCGTTAGATAAAATACGTAACGGTTCCGTATTTCACTGAAAGAATAAACGTTTTGTTTTCGAAATGATCGTTTCCGGATTCGACCATATTAATGACCTAAGGCTTGTATTTCTGTGTGTTATTATGTTATAATTAAGTCTATGATTTGATAGAGCAGTCTGACTGAGCGATGGTAGGCACCAGCAGGCTCGTAAGCATTCATTCAAACAGCACTTTCGTGCGTTTTGCCAGCAGCTCTTCTCAATGCTTCAAGCACTGTTTGTGACATCAAGCCTATCAGCTCCCGGGATTAGGCCGGTGTAACCGATGTGAAATGGCTAGCTAGTTAGCGGGGTGAGCGCTAATAGTGTTTCAATCGGTGATGTCACTCGCTCTGAGACTTGGAGTAGTTGTTCCCCTTTCTCTGCATGGGTAACGCTGCTTCGAGGGTGGCTGTTGTCGATGTGTTCCTGGTTCGAGCCCAGGTAGCGGCGAGGAGAGGGATGAAAGCTATACTGTTACACTGGCAATACTAAAGTGCGTATAAGAACATCCAATAGTCAAAGGTATATGAAATACAAATCGTATAGAGAGAAATAGTCCTATAATTCCTATAATAACTACAACCTAAAACTTCTTACCTGGGAATATTGAAGACTCGTGTTAAAAGGAACCACCAGCTTTCATATGTTCTGAGCAAGGAACTTAAATGTTAGCTTTCTTACATGGCACATATTGCACTTTTACTTTATTCTACAACACTTTGTTTTTGCATAATTGAAACCAATTTGAACATGTTTCATTATTTATTTGAGGCTAAATAGATTTTATTGATGTATTATATTAAGTTAAAATAAGTGTTCATTCAGTATTGTTGTAATTGTCATTATTACAAATACATTTTTAAAAATCGGCCGATTAATCGGTATCGGATTTTTTGGGTCCTCCAATAATCGGTTTCGGTATCGGCATTGAAAAATCATAATTGGTCGACCTCTACTTCACAGTAGGGATGGTGCCAGGTTTCCTCCAGACATGACGCTTGGTATTCAGGCCAAAGAGTTCAAACTTGGTTTTATCAGACCAGAGAATCTTGGTTCTCATGGTCTGAGAATCTTTAGGTGCCTTGAGGCAAACTCCAAGCAGGCTGTCATGTGCCTTCTGTCTGGCCACTCTACCATAAAGGCCTAATTGGTGGAGTGCTGCAGAGATGGTTGTCCTTCTGGAAGGTTTTCCCATCTCCACAGAGGAACTCTGGAGTTCTGTCAGAGTGACCATCGGGTTCTTGGTCTCCTCCCTGACCAAGGCCCTTCTCCCACAATTGCTCAGTTTGGTCGGGCGGCCAGCTCTAGGAAGAGTCTTGGTGGTTCCGAACTTCTTTCATTTAAGAATGATGGAGGCCACTGTGTTTATTGGGGACCTTCAATGCTGCAGAAATGTTTTTGGACCCTTCCCAGACCTGTGCCTTTACAGAATCCTGTCTCGGAGCTCTACGGACAATTCCTTCAACCTCATGGCTTGGTTTTTGATGTGACATGCACTGTCAACTGTGGGACCTTATATAGACTGGTGCCTTTTCAAATCATGTCCAATTAATTGAATTTACCACAAGTGGACTCCAATCAAGTTGTAGAAACATCTCAAAGATGATCAATGGAAACAGGATGCACCTGAGGTCAATTTCGAGTCTCATAGCAAAGAGTCTGAATACTTATGTAAATCAGGTATTTCTGTTTTATAAATTTGGTAAAATTTCAGAAAACCTGTTTTCGCTCTGTCATTATGGAGTAGATTGCTTAGGCATTTTTCATATTTAATCTATTTTAGAGTAAGGCTGTAACGTAACAAAATTTGGAAAAAGTCAAGGGGTCTGAATACTTTCCGAATGCATTGTAAATTTCCTTACATACGCTTCATGGCTATATGCTATTGGCTGTACTCAGTCAGCTGACATGCATTGGAGGAAGAAGCTCCTCCCTGAGTGGTTGTTTTGTTATCTGTCAGTGATGTAACACTAATGTCTGTGCACATTCCCCATGACTGGCAGTGACCACTATGTCTGAACACTGCGGGAGGGGAAAAAGCAATTTCATGGTTCATTCTGTGCTTAATGCGCTGCTGTAATCTTTTGAGAGTCCTGTCTTTTTGTTTAATTTTCACAGAATAAAGGGTTGAACTATCTTAGCTCAGTCCAATTAATCACCGGGCTAAAAGGTGCTGGGATGCCAACTGGTGGGACTGGGTGCAGGTAACAAGTTGTGATTGCTGAGGGTGATTGTGTGAGTGTGTGAAAGACAAAGGATGAGGGAGAGTGCCTTAGAGAAAGTGTGATAGAGTCAGTTTATAAGACAATGAGTTATGCCTTTTGATGTGTGTGTGTGTGTGTGTGTGTGTGTGTGTGTGTGTGTGCGTGCGTGTGCATGCAGTTAGGTAAGCCTCTCTAATTGCAGGGAAGTGCATTAGCTCTCAACCACATCTCCCTGTCTTTGTTTTCCTCTCTGGGAACAGAAGACAATCAGACCATAAGGGTCATTTTCTGCAACAGCTCACCTCCCTTCTCCAAGCCAGACAACCTCATGCTCGGTGGGAGCGTTAAATTAACACTTGACGTCTGCAAGGCTCAACCCTGATGAGGCCGGGCGGAAAGAAATGTTGGGAAACAAACACTCCATCCTTTCTGATTCATTTCATCCTCCAATCGAGAGACATAGACTCACCTGGAGGGCTGTGTGGCTTTGGGCTGCTCTGATTACCATCCCCTGCCTCCCACCTCTGCTCCCAGAGGATCCAGTTGCCCAGCTGTCTCTCTATGACCAGAGGTGAGAGGATGAGACCAGGTAAGACAAGTAGGGTTGTCTGATTACACCATGAGCCACAGAGCGGAGCTGTACCACCACCATGGTGAGGTAATCATGTGCTGGGTATCAGGATACGGCTGGAGGTAATTGTTTCCTTTACACCTGTTGGGCTCATCTCAATTAGCCATCCATAAGTCATGCCTTCCCTGGCTTGTAGGAACTAGAGCCTATGGAAAAAGTTTATGCTCGGTCAGGTCAGGTGTTCAATATGGAATGAGTTCAGATTGTGTGTCTACTTTTTGATTTCCTTTTGACTAATGTTTCCAGACAAAAACTATTGCCAAAACAACAGCAGAGTACTCAAAGATGTCTCTTATAAGTGTTGTTATTAGGATGTTAATGCACTATATACTGTATATATAAAAGTATATGGATATCCCTTCAAATTAGTGGAGTAGGCTATTTCAGACTCACCCGTTGCTGACAGGTGTGTAAAATCGCGTACACAGCTATGCAATCTCCATAGACAAACAATGGCAAAAAGAAATGGCCTTACTGAAGAGCTCAGAGACTTTCAACGTGGCACCGTCATAGGATGTCACCTTTCCAACAAGTCAGTTTGTCAAATGTCTGTCCTGGCAGAGCTGCCCTGGTCAAATGTAAGTGCTGTTATTGTGAAATTAAAACGTCTAGGAGCAACAACGTGGAATGGTAGGCTACACAAGCCCACAGAACAGGACCGCAGAGTGCTGAAGCGTGTAGTGCATCAAAAAAGTTCCAAACTGCCTCTTGAAGCAATGTCAATACAAGAACTGTTCATCGGGATCTTCATGAAATGGGTTTCCATGGCTGAGCAGCCACACACAAGCCTAAGATCACCATGCGCAATGCCAAGCGTCGGCTGGAGGGATGTAAAGTTCGCTGCCATTGGACTCTTGAGCAGTGGAAACGCATTCTCTAGATTGATGAATCCCGCTTCACCATCTGCCAGTCTGACGACAAATCTGGGTTTGGCAGATGCCAGAAGAAGGCTACCTGCCCCAATGCATAGTGCCAACTGTAAAGTTTGGTGGAAGATGAATAATGGTCTGGGACTGTTTTTCATGGTTCGGGCTCCTTAGTTTCAGTGAAGGGAAATCTTAGCGCAACAGCATACAATGACATTCTAGACAATTCTGTGCTTCCAACTTTGTGGCAACAGTTGGGGACGGCCCTTTCCTGTTTCAGCATGACAATGCCCCCGTGCACAAAGCAAGGTCCAAACAGAAATGGTTTGTTGAGATCGGTGTGAAAGAACTGTTGTTCACTGGAGATCAACAGACCACTGAAGCTTGAAGCTTCACACTGAACAACATCATGACGCTATTTAAAGCCTTCTTCAACTCTTCCCCTCAGCGAGTTTTTACAGTGCGTATTGCATTATTTGTGTTCTCTTTTGTTATGGGAATGTTTATTTGTTTACATGAGAGGGATTGGAGGTTTGGTGATCTGAGAAAAACTGCACAAAAAAGTACTTCAGATAGGAATGACTTTAATTAGTGGGCTCTTAAATGTGGAACGCTCTCCTATAATGTTTTTGTTTACCTCGGGGGGCTGATCTGTGCTCTGTGACTACATGTGGGGGTGGCCCATTGGCAGGTTAAAATCACTTGTAATGCCAGAGATCATCATTATGAGATTACAATTGGTCAATGTTGAGTAACAATCAACAATCAACAATCAACACAGCTCTTGCCAGACACTTCACAAGCCTGGTGTGTGTGTGTAGGGCCTATTTTTGGTGTAGTAATTCTATAAGTGTGTGAGTGTGTTTTCCGGCGTGATAATGTAAATGTGTGTGCAAATGTTTATCAGTGGGTATAGGACTGGCTTTTCCTAATCTATCTCGACATTTTGTGTTGGAATATGTTCCATGACAATCGTGAGAGTCAATTATAAGAATTTGCTGGTGTCCTCAGTTATCAAGGCAAGTGATTATATTTCACAGGAAGATAATATCCAGGTAAATTAAGGTTTCTATTTAATTTAGACCCAATTGTCGCCACATCTCCATTTCACATCTCACAATTGAGATCTTATCAAGGATTAGAGTGGAGATATTACCCCTAATTTAAAATATGCATATCTGCCTACCATTCACATCTTAAGAATCCACACTTACAATTAAAAACTCAAAAGGCTCAAAAATATTTAAAAAATACCTCAAATTAAAATCATGAAGTTTGCAGGGGAAACTTGACAGTCCGTTGGGAGGAGCATTTACTTTAAGAGTCCTTGAGAGCCACAGAGTGAGAGCTTGTGTGTGCCAATGAGAAAGAGAGGGGGGGCGAGGGAGAGAGGAGGGGTGAGAAAGAGAGGGGGGGGCGAGGGAGAAAGAGAGGGGGGGCGAGAAAGAGAGGGAGGGGCGAGGGAGAAAGAGGCGAAGTTGAGAAATGGTGAAATGGGAGTTCTGATTGCGTGACAAAGTTTAACGTTGCGTTTGTTTAACAAGGATCTCTTCCCAGACTCTCCCCCACCTCCTCTCTGTGCTACAGCTAAGCTCCAGCTTCTGAAGTGGAGACACTTGAGATGCTGAAAGTGACAACATCCTAACATAAGCCGAGGGGAAACAGAGAGTCCGTGCTCACCCCCAACCAATTCCCCCTCTCACCCATCCTGTCCTGCCACCCCCTACTCCAACTCCCAGCAGCCCACACTGTAGCCATGCTGAGTAGCTGTGACACCATGGCACGGTCTCCACAATATGAAAGTTACAGGTAGAGATTAGGGAAGGTGACTGCTAATGATCCAAAAGAAACAGAAAAAAAAGGAGGTAAGGGAATCTCTCTCCACAGTGGCCATGATTGTTCCCCCCTCAGTTCCCAGTCGCAGGTGCCTCCAAACAGAACTGGAACCATGTAATCCGCCCAAATCCAGCCTCTTCCGAGGAGTGTAAACCAGGAATGTTCCATGGGGTCAATGGATTATACAGAATTCATGGTGGTAGCTTGGCTTGAGAGGCAGAATTAGAGGAGAAAAAGGGAGAGAAGGCTGAACTGGTTTTGTATTAAAATGGGCTTACCAGGTGGTCCCAGAAAAGTGGACACAGTGTGTCAAGTAATCTGAAAAGCCCCGGGTGTTTGCTGCTCATTGGCTGGGGGCCTGGTAAGGAGAGGGGCTGGCCAGGGAGGTGGCACTGATGTGGCCATTGAGGCCTCAGTGAAATGTCCGTCAGGCTTGGTTTACCACAATCACAGCAGTGATTAGGCTTCTTTTGATGACAGGTTTAGTTTTCTGTCCATTGGAGAGAAAGTGAAAATGGAGGTGGGGGGGGGGGGGGGGGGGGGGGAGTGGGGGGGGGGGGGTTGTTGGAGTTGGAGTTGGGGGTGGGCGTTTGCGCAGCAGTGCAAGAAAGGGGCGGGGGCAGGAACGGCATATTAATGTCTTGCACCGGGGGCCCTACGTAATTTCCCAGCAGGTCGCGGGGTCAGGTTTGTATTTAGTTAGAGGTAATGATCTCGTTAGGATCTGAATGGACCACCGTCTAAGCCCATTCAGGGGAGCGAGTGTGCCTCCCTTCCCCCTCCTCTCCCTGCGTTGTGTGGGCTTACACAACCCATGAACTGTGATTAATGGACTTCCAGGGCTTAATAACTTGCAAAACAGTATTAAACAAGGGAGGCCCGGGACAATCAGAGAGGGACCCAGGCGGAGTAGGAGGTGGTTGTAAACAGCGGCCAGTACAATTGCGATGCATGGAATTAACTAAGATGGGCACTCACAAAGCTACAGCTGGCAACTGGCAGGGAGCCAGGCCTGGGAGAAAGCTCCATTGCTGCTTCCAGGTGGCCCAGGCCAGGCCTGGCCTTTTCAGTTTTGTAAGTGTTAAAAAAATAAAGGGAGAGAAAGACTACATTTTAGACAGGAGACAGTGAGAGGAAGCCATTGAGCAGAAACAAGCAGGAGATTAAAGGTCAGAGAGAGTGATGAACAGATAATGGGAGACACATTCAATGGAACAAGTAATCCTTGACATGCAAGCATAAATATGAACGCTTTTGTCTTTGTGTTTCATTTAAGCCGGGATGCTGTAGTGGGAAAACAAGAATACTGACCCATACACACACACACTTGTCATCGAAAACCCTCACTATCTTTTACAGGTGCACAGTTGAGAGCATCCTGTTGGGCTATATCACCGCTTGGTACGGCAACTGCACCGCCCACAACCGAAGGGCTCTTCAGAGGGGGGTGCAGTCTGTGCAACGCATCACCGGGGGCAAACTACCTGCACTCCAGGACACCTACAACACCTGATGTCACAGGAAGGCAAAAAAGATCATCAAGGACAATAACCACCCGAGCCACTGCCTGTTCACCCCGCTTCCATCCAGAAGGCGAGGTCAGTACAGGTGCATCAAAGCTGGGACCGAGAAGCTGTTTTTCAATCTCTGTCTCAAGGCCATCAGATTGTTCAACAGCCATCACTAGCACAGAGTGGCGGCTGCCTACTTACAGACTTGATTTGACCACTTTAATAAATGGAACACTAGTCACTTTAATAATGCCACTTTAAGAATGTTTACATATCTTGCATTACTCATCTCATATGTATATACTGTATCCCACACTATCTATTCTTTACTATCTATTGCATCTTAGCTGCTCTGTCACTGCTCATCCATATTATATATTCTTATCCCATTCCTTTATTAGATTGTGTGTATTAGGTTTTGTTGTGGAATTTGTGAAATATTACCTGTTAGATATTATTGCACTGTCGGATCTAGAAGCATAAGTATTTCGCTACACTCGCATTAACATCTGCTCACCATGAGTTTGTGTCCAATAAAATTTGATTTGATTTGACACACACACACACACACACACACACACACACACACACACACCACACTCGTCCTGACACCTCCCACATATCTCTTGGCCTCCTCGTCTTCTTTTTCCCACTCTTGTGTCCTCTTGTCTAAATAGAAATGAACCCAGCATGAAGTCCTGAGTAGTGGTGTGTTCAGAATGCCCTCTACTCTGTAATGTATATCTTCTTTTCACCACAGCCCCAGTGTGCATTTTATGCCAGTATAATATATCTCACATATGTAAATATAAGTAATGGAGACCACTTGTGCCTGAATGGAAATACTTTTTAATGGACAGGACTACTCTGTTGTTGTAATTGCTCTTTGAGAATACTGTTTAAAGTGGTTTGTGGTGGTTGTTTCTGGTGGTTTAACCTGCTTTAACCTGCTTTCATTTTATAAATCGGAAATAATATAATCCTGATTTTTAGCATTTTGAAATTGAAGTTTCTCTGCAAAATTCACACAGTAAACATCAAAATCTTTGTCCTCATTAAAAATATTACAGGGAAAGTGTCGTCTTTGAGAATGAATGAAGGAACGGGGCTGGAGCGTTTGTCTGGTAGAGATGCCTATAATGAAAACATCATTTGAACAGTTACAGTAAATAGGTGTTGGCATGAAGTAACAAAATTGCGCAGTGTGTGTTCAATTATAGACAATTATGAGACAATTTGGGTAGCATTTGATTAAAAAATGAACAGGCACAGTCTGTCATCATAAGCCATGTGAGATGAAAACAACATTTTGGGACAAAGACTGATGGCCAAAGTATGCAACGGTCAGTGTTTCCCCTATATTAATTTACCAGCGGCCCCCCTTCATCAAAATATATTGACTAAAACCAAACTGTGCTGAAAAGATAATGGACCTACATTTATAGTCTCTTGGTAACAGTCTCTGTCTAGCTTGCTAACAGTCTCTGTCCAGCTTGGTAACAGTCTCTGTCCAGCTTGCTAACAGTCTCTGTCCAGCTTGCTAACAGTCTCTGTCCAGCTTGCTAACAGTCTCTGTCCAGCTTGGTAACAGTCTCTGTCCAGCTTGGTAACAGTCTCTGTCCAGCTTGGTAACAGTGCCTGTCCAGCTTGCTAACAGTCTCTGTCCAGCTTGGTAACAGTGCCTGTCCAGCTATGTAACAGTCTCTGTCCAGCTTGCTAACAGTCTCTGTCCAGCTTGGTAACAGTCTCTGTCCAGCTTGCTAACAGTCTCTGTCCAGCTTGGTAACAGTCTCTGTCCAGCTTGCTAACAGTCTCTGTCCAGCTTGGTAACAGTCTCTGTCCAGCTATGTAACAATGCCTGTCCAGCTTGCTAACATTCTCTGTCCAGCTTGGTAACAGTGCCTGTCCAGCTTGTTAACAGTCTCTGTCCAGCTTGGTAACAGTGCCTGTCCAGCTTGCTAACAGTCTCTGTCCAGCTTGGTAACAGTCTCTGTCCAGCTATGTAACAGTCTCTGTCCAGCTTGCTAACAGTCTCTGTCCAGCTTGGTAACAGTCTCTGTCCAGCTTGGTAACAGTCTCTGTCCAGCTTGGTAACAGTCTCTGTCCAGCTTGCTAACAGTCTCTGTCCAGCTTGCTAACAGTCTCTGTCCAGCTTGGTAACAGTCTCTGTCCAGCTATGTAACAGTATCTGTCCAGCTTGGTAACAGTCTCTGTCCAGCTATGTAACAGTCTCTGTCCAGCTTGGTAACAGTGCCTGTCCAGCTATGTAACAGTCTCTGTCCAGCTTGCTAACAGTCTCTGTCCAGCTTGCTAACAGTCTCTGTCCAGCTTGGTAACAGTCTCTGTCCAGCTATGTAACAGTGCCTGTCCAGCTTGCTAACAGTCTCTGTCCAGCTTGGTAACAGTGCCTGTCCAGCTTGCTAACAGTCTCTGTCCAGCTTGGTAACAGTGCCTGTCCAGCTTGCTAACAGTCTCTGTCCAGCTTGCTAACAGTCTCTGTCCAGCTTGGTAACAGTCTCTGTCCAGCTTGCTAACAGTCTCTGTCCAGCTTGGTAACAGTGCCTGTCCAGCTATGTAACAGTCTCTGTCCAGCTTGCTAACAGTCTCTGTCCAGCTTGCTAACAGTCTCTGTCCAGCTTGCTAACAGTCTCTGTCCAGCTTGCTAACAGTCTCTGTCCAGCTTGCTAACAGTCTCTGTCTAGCTTGCTAACAGTCTCTGTCCAGCTTGCTAACAGTCTCTGTCCAGCTTGGTAACAGTCTCTGTCCAGCTTGCTAACAGTCTCTGTCCAGCTTGCTAACAGTCTCTGTCCAGCTTGGTAACAGTCTCTGTCCAGCTTGCTAACAGTCTCTGTCCAGCTTGGTAACAGTCTCTGTCCAGCTTGCTAACAGTCTCTGTCCAGCTTGGTAACAGTCTCTGTCCAGCTATGTAACAATGCCTGTCCAGCTTGCTAACATTCTCTGTCCAGCTTGGTAACAGTGCCTGTCCAGCTTGTCAACAGTCTCTGTCCAGCTTGGTAACAGTGCCTGTCCAGCTTGCTAACAGTCTCTGTCCAGCTTGGTAACAGTCTCTGTCCAGCTTGCTAACAGTCTCTGTCCAGCTTGCTAACAGTCTCTGTCCAGCTTGCTAACAGTCTCTGTCCAGCTATGTAACAGTCTCTGTCCAGCTTGCTAACAGTCTCTGTCCAGCTTGCTAACAGTCTCTGTCCAGCTTGGTAACAGTCTCTGTCCAGCTTGGTAACAGTCTCTGTCCAGCTTGGTAACAGTCTCTGTCCAGCTTGCTAACAGTCTCTCTCCAGCTTGCTAACAGTCTCTGTCCAGCTTGGTAACAGTCTCTGTCCAGCTTGGTAACAGTCTCTGTCCAGCTTGGTAACAGTCTCTGTCCAGCTTGCTAACAGTCTCTGTCCAGCTTGCTAACAGTCTCTGTCCAGCTTGGTAACAGTCTCTGTCCAGCTATGTAACAGTATCTGTCCAGCTTGGTAACAGTCTCTGTCCAGCTATGTAACAGTCTCTGTCCAGCTTGGTAACAGTGCCTGTCCAGCTATGTAACAGTCTCTGTCCAGCTTGCTAACAGTCTCTGTCCAGCTTGCTAACAGTCTCTGTCCAGCTTGCTAACAGTCTCTGTCCAGCTTGGTAACAGTCTCTGTCCAGCTATGTAACAGTATCTGTCCAGCTTGGTAACAGTCTCTGTCCAGCTATGTAACAGTCTCTGTCCAGCTTGGTAACAGTGCCTGTCCAGCTATGTAACAGTCTCTGTCCAGCTTGCTAACAGTCTCTGTCCAGCTTGCTAACAGTCTCTGTCCAGCTTGGTAACAGTCTCTGTCCAGCTATGTAACAGTGCCTGTCCAGCTTGCTAACAGTCTCTGTCCAGCTTGGTAACAGTGCCTGTCCAGCTTGCTAACAGTCTCTGTCCAGCTTGGTAACAGTGCCTGTCCAGCTTGCTAACAGTCTCTGTCCAGCTTGGTAACAGTCTCTGTCCAGCTTGGTAACAGTCTCTGTCCAGCTTGCTAACAGTCTCTGTCCAGCTTGGTAACAGTGCCTGTCCAGCTAAGTAACAGTCTCTGTCCAGCTTGCTAACAGTCTCTGTCCAGCTTGCTAACAGTCTCTGTCCAGCTTGCTAACAGTCTCTGTCCAGCTTGCTAACAGTCTCTGTCCAGCTTGCTAACAGTCTCTGTCCAGCTTGCTAACAGTCTCTGTCTAGCTTGCTAACAGTCTCTGTCCAGCTTGGTAACAGTCTCTGTCCAGCTATGTAACAATGCCTGTCCAGCTTGCTAACATTCTCTGTCCAGCTTGGTAACAGTGCCTGTCCAGCTTGTTAACAGTCTCTGTCCAGCTTGGTAACAGTGCCTGTCCAGCTTGCTAACAGTCTCTGTCCAGCTTGCTAACAGTCTCTGTCCAGCTTGGTAACAGTCTCTGTCCAGCTTGCTAACAGTCTCTGTCCAGCTTGCTAACAGTCTCTGTCCAGCTTGCTAACAGTCTCTGTCCAGCTATGTAACAGTCTCTGTCCAGCTTGCTAACAGTCTCTGTCCAGCTTGCTAACAGTCTCTGTCCAGCTTGCTAACAGTCTCTGTCCAGCTTGGTAACAGTCTCTGTCCAGCTTGGTAACAGTCTCTGTCCAGCTATGTAACAGTCTCTGTCCAGCTTGCTAACAGTCTCTGTCCAGCTTGCTAACAGTCTCTGTCCAGCTTGGTAACAGTCTCTGTCCAGCTATGTAACAGTCTCTGTCCAGCTTGCTAACAGTCTCTGTCCAGCTTGGTAACAGTCTCTGTCCAGCTTGGTAACAGTCTCTGTCCAGCTTGCTAACAGTCTCTGTCCAGCTTGCTAACAGTCTCTGTCCAGCTATGTAACACTCTCTGTCCAGCTTGGTAACAGTCTCTGTCCAGCTTGGTAACAGTCTCTGTCCAGCTATGTAACAGTCTCTGTCCAGCTTGGTAACAGTCTCTGTCCAGCTATGTAACAGTCTCTGTCCAGTTTGGCTAACAGTCTCTGTCCAGCTTGGTAACAGTTTCTGTCCAACTTGGTAACAGTCTCTGTCCAGCTTGGTAACAGTCTCTGTCCAGCTTGGTAACAGTCTCTGTCCAGCTATGTAACAGTCTCTGTCCAGCTATGTAACAGTCTCTGTCCAGCTTGGTAACAGTCTCTGTCCAGCTTGGTAACAGTCTCTGTCCAGCTTGCTAACAGTCTCTGTCCAGCTTGGTTACAGTCTCTGTCCAGCTATGTAACAGTCTCTGTCCAGCTTGGTAACAGTCTCTGTCCAGCTTGCTAACAGTCTCTGTCCAGCTTGCTAACAGTCTCTGTCCAGCTATGTAACAGTCTCTGTCCAGCTTGCTAACAGTCTCTGTCCAGCTCGCTAACAGTCTCTGTCCAGCTTGGTAACAGTCTCTGTCCAGCTTGTTAACAGTCTCTGTCCAGCTTGCTAACAGTCTCTGTCCAGCTTGGTAACAGTCTCTGTCCAGCTTGCTAACAGTCTCTGTCCAGCTTGCTAACAGTCTCTGTCCAGCTTGCTAACAGTCTCTGTCCAGCTTGCTAACAGTCTCTGTTCAGCTTGCTAACAGTCTCTGTCCAGCTTGCTAACAGTCTCTGTCCAGCTTGCTAACAGTTTCTGTCCAGCTTGCTAACAGTCTCTGTTACAAAAGCTAGACAGTCAGGTAGCATCTAAAATGCCAAAAGTGATGGATAGAGGACTTTCTTTGCTCATTTTGATGGCAAGGAAATATAATACATTTTTAGACTGAATGCGGCCCGCGGGCCCCCCCCACCTTTGCCACTGCTGCTGAAAATAATCCTAGGGCAAACACTGAGCAGTGTTTTTTTTGTCTGCTTATGAGGCAAGACTAAAGAGGATTAAATTAAATAAATATTGTACAAAAAAATATTCTTTATATGATTTCATCACTGTCTTCATCTGGGCCAACATTAGCGGAGGGCTGAATGGATGGCGAGAAGAGCTGAGGCTGTTTGACATTCACTTCAGTGTGTTTGCTCTGATCTGGACTGTGACTAAACTCTAAATGAGTGACCACATACACACAGGTCCTCCTAATCTGTTTTTCCTTCAGATCAGTTCTTCTTAGAACTCGATATTTCCAGTCCAATATTACTCCAAAATATTTGCTCAGACCCTTCACTCAATCATTGGCTGAGAGGTTATGCAGTCTCACAGTCTGATCCTCTCTGTGGCAGGCCTATAGTCATCTAAGTGTGTGTGTGTGTTTGTGCATGTGTGCAGATATTAGCAGTATATCTCTCTGTCTCTGTCTCTCTGTCTCTCTGTCTCGCTGTCTCTCTCTGTCTCTCCCCACAGCTGTCGCCTGGTCTTCTATATCAGACTGTGGTCCAGCGGGGGCTTGGCCCGACACGGCCGAGTAGGATCCACTGCTGCGCTAAGCCTCTGACTCCCCCCCCCCACCCCCGCTCAGCCCCATCATGAATAATGGATAGGGGAAATACATTTATCTTTTAATAGCTATGGCCCCCTGGCTAGGGCTGTTCAGCTTGGCTGGGGCTGAGGGGGCGGCAGGCCGAGGTTCATATTCGCCGATTGTCTCTCGTCTTTTTGAAGTCGGTCGCGTCTTAGTGTCCTAGAGACGTGTAATCAGGCTTGATTTGGAGGGTCAGATCATCCTCAAGTTCGTCAAACGGGAGGTGAGGGGCTGTGCTCGCTGTTGTGTCATTGCAACAATTACAATACCAGCAGTCGGTTGTTCTGGAATTGTTTTACCACACACATTCCTCCTTTCTGATTGTGATGTGTAAAGTAAAGAATATTGAGTGACGAGATCTGTCATTAGGTCCTCACATAAATATTGTAGAGGGGTTGTGAGTATGCCTCTCAGTTGGTTCATAATTACTTGAGATTTTATAATTGCTTTTGCAAATTGTCTTCTATGAAGTTATCGTAGGGGAGGCATATTGAGTTGTGGATGTGTATTCAGCTGTGACACTATGAATCAGGACTACTCTGCCATTGACTCCAAAATGTAGCTAGAGCCTTGAGAAAAATGAACACAGATTATATTATGCTAATAAACGCAGCTAGGCGTTCAAAGTTGGCTCTCATCTATTGAAAATGTATATTTTGGAACCTCTGAAATTAGTTTATTTTTGTGATAGTAAGAAAAGGATGGCCATGGGACTCCTTGAATTATATTTCTTTATTTAGTAAGACTTGTCCACACCAGAACAGCCCAGTAGTTATATTATGATGTGTAAAAAAAGAAATCACAGCAAAAATAAGCACAAAACATGAAATCATAGAACAATTCAATATTTCAATTATGTAGTTGCTACACCAATGCATGCATGCACTGTGCTGATAATAAACTCTGAGTAAAGATGCTATCTAAAAAAAAGTCTTATGTTGCCAAATAAAGGATTTAAATATCAAATAAGAAACCTTCTACTTCTGCTGAATATTTTTCCAATAAAGCACCTTGGAATCTCACATCAACCAGGCCCTTAATACCAACATAGCTACACACCATAATGTGGGAATTATACAGCGTACTCTGTTTAACTAGGATAAGGAGGATTTACATGCCCCTTCTGCTCACTGCCCCTCCCTTCTCCACCCTCTGTCCCTGCTCCACCCTCTGTCCCTGCTCCACCCTCTATCCCTGCTCCACCCTCTGTCCCTGCTCCACCCTCTGTCCCTGCTCCACCCTCTATCCCTGCTCCACCCTCTGTCCCTGCTCCACCCTCCCTCCCTGCTCCACCCTCTGTCCCTTCTCCACCCTCTGTCCCTGCTCCACCCTCTGTCCCTGCTCCACCCTCTATCCCTGCTCCACCCTCTGTCCCTGCTCCACCCTCCCTCCCTGCTCCACCCTCTGTCCCTGCTCCACCCTCCCTCCCTGCTCCACCCTCCGTCCCTGCTCCACCCTCCGTCCCTGCTCCACCCTCTCTCCCTGCTCCACACTCTCTCCCGCTCCACACTCTCTCCCTGCTCCACCCTCCCTCCCTGCTCCACCCTCCCTCCCTGCTCCACCCTCCCTCCCTGCTCCACCCTCTGTCCCTGCTCCACCCTCTGTCCCTGCTCCACCCTCTGTCCCTGCTCCACCCTCTGTCCCTGCTCCACCCTCCCTCCCTGCTCCACCCTCTGTCCCTTCTCCACCCTCTGTCCCTGCTCCACCCTCTGTCCCTGCTCCACCCTCTGTCCCTGCTCCACCCTCCCTCCCTGCTCCACCCTCCGTCCCTGCTCCACCCTCCGTCCCTGCTCCACCCTCTGTCCTTGCTCCACCCTCCCTCGCTGCTCCACCCTCCCTGCTCCACCCTCTGGCCCTGCTCCACCCTCCGCCCCTGCTCCACCCTCTGTCCCTGCTCCACCCTCCCTCCCTGCTCCACCCTCCCTCCCTGCTCCACCCTCTGTCCCTGCTCCACCCTCTGTCCCTGCTCCACCCTCCCTCCCTGCTCCACCCTCTATCCCTGCTCCACCCTCCCTCCCTGCTCCATCCTCCCTTCCTGCTCCACCCTCCCTCCCTGCTCCACCCTCTATCCCTGCTCCACCCTCCCTCCCTGCTCCACCCTCTATCCCTGCTCCACCTTCCATCCCTGCTCCACCCTCTATCCCTGCTCCACCCTCCCTCCCTGCTCCACCCCCCTGCTCCCCCTCCCGCTCCACCCTCCCTCTCTCCCTGCTCCACACTCCCTCCCTCCCTGCTCTACCCTCCCTCCCTCCCTGCTCCACCCTCCTGCTCCACCCTCCCTCCCTCCCTCCCTGCTCCACACTCCCTCCCTCCCTGCTCTACCCTCCCTCCCTCCCTGCTCCACCCTCCTGCTCCACCCTCCCTCCCTCCCTCCCTCCCTGCTCCACCCTCCCTCTCTCACTGTTCCACCTTTCCTCCTTGATCCACCCTCTCTCCCTGCTCCACCCTCCCTCCCTCCCTCCCTGCTCCATCCTCCCTCCCTCCCTGCTCCACCCTCCCTCTCTCCCTGTTCCACCTTTCCTCCTTGCTCCACCCTCTCTCCCTGCTCCACCCTCCCACCCTCTCTCCCTGCTCCACCCTCCCTCTCTCCCTGTTCCACCTTTCCTCCTTGCTCCACCCTCCCTCCCTGCTCCACCCTCCTGCTGCACCCTCCCGCTCCACCCTCCCTCTCTCCCTGCTCCACACTCCCTCCCTCCCTGCTCCACCCTCCCTCCCTCCCTGCTCCACCCTCCCTCCCTCCCTGTTCCAACTTTCCTCCTTGCTCCACCCTCTCTCCCTGCTCCACCCTCCCTCCCTCCCTCCCTGCTCCACCCTCCCTCTCTCCCTGTTCCACCTTTCCTCCTTGCTCCACCCTCCCTCCCTGCTCCACCCTCCTGCTGCACCCTCCCGCTCCACCCTCCCTCTCTCCCTGCTCCACACTCCCTCCCTCCCTGCTCCACCCTCCCTCCCTCCCTGCTCCACCCTCCCTCCCTCCCTGTTCCAACTTTCCTCCTTGCTCCACCCTCTCTCCCTGCTCCACCCTCCCTCCCTCCCTCCCTGCTCCATCCTCCCTCCCTCCCTGCTCCACCCTCCCTCTCTCCCTGTTCCACCTTTCCTCCTTGCTCCACCCTCTCTCCCTGCTCCACCCTCCCACCCTCTCTCCCTGCTCCACCCTCCCTCCCTCCCTGCTCCACCCTCCCTCTCTCCCTGTTCCACCTTTCCTCCTTGCTCCACCCTCTCTCCCTGCTCCACCCTCCCTCCTTCCCTCCCTGCTCCACCCTCCCTCCCTCACTGCTCCACCCTCTCTCCCTGCTCCACCCTCCCTCCCTCCCTGCTCCACCCTCCCTCTCTCCCTGTTCCACCTTTCCTCCTTGCTCCACCCTCTCTCCCTGCTCCACCCTCCTTCCTTCCCTCCCTGCTCCACCCTCCCTCCCCCCCTGCTCCACCCTCCCTCCCTGCTCCGCCCTCCCACCCTCTCTCCCCGCTCCACCCTCCCTCCCTCCCTGCTCCACCCTCCCTCTCTCCCTGTTCCACCTTTCCTCCTTGCTCCACCCTCTCTCCCTGCTCCACCCTCCCTCCTTCCCTCCCTGCTCCACAGCTCTACATGGTGTCCCAGCGGAAGGTAAATGAAGCCTCCACAAGAGACACCTATAGAGGAAAGAAATGAATGTCGCTGTCAAAATAATCTTGTGCCAACCAGATGCAGGCCTATTAACTTTCATTGTTTTGGTCTTTTTGACACCTTGACAAAATATAACAAATGCAACTGTTAAAACTTTATAATGAAGTGCAATTACCTCAGCTTGAGGAAATTCTGTGTTGGAGATAATTACTATAGTCTGCCTTCCTGCGAGGTTGTGTCCTTGCAAATTGTTATTTTAGCTCTAGTTTTATCAGTGCTAATTGTTATGACAATGTGCTCACAGGAATGAATCCGAGTTAAACTTATACATGAACGAACTCAGTAATGTGAGATAGCCTTAAAGGTGGGTCTTGAATGTAAAAGTCAGTGTGTGATGACACATATGCAAAGACACACCCTTACACTCCATGCGAGATGACATTCCACTATACTAACTCACTGCCTTTTAACTCACCCACATGCTCGCATGCACCATCTCCAACACACACACGTACTCTTCCCTACTCCCTAAACACTACCCCAAACATCCAGGCTGCAGCACACAGCACCACCCAGACGACGGTGCCTCAAGCCTGAGTGATGTGTCCTGGGGCCTGGCCAGGGACTCCTCAGCTCACTGCTCTTCTTTGTGGGAGGGAGTAGATGTGAAAGCACAATTTATCATCACTTGTGTGGGCAGCGTCACCACGGCAACGCTCAGGCTGGCAAATGGCACTGCTGGGAATACTAATGAGGTACTTGGCAGGCCTGTTGGCGGCAGAGAGGCCAGAGCTGCTTCTGTTGCGCTGTTCTGCTCTACTCTACCAGGCTACAGTATAAAGGTAAACAGGCCAAAGGAAATCAATTAAGTGTTTCCACAGTGTTTGGCAAGCGCTCTAATCTTCGGCGCCACATTTAAAACAATTCAGAAATCTGCCTTCTGCCTTCTGCATGACAAAATGAACGAGGGAACAATGAACAGAAAAGGGAAGGAGACAGGAACAGCCCTGCAGCTTCACTAATTCCACAATTCTCCACTTTCCCAGAACACTCCTATTCTTTCTATTCTGTAGGAGTTTTTGCTAGAATTTATTCTACATTTATTTGTACACTCTTATTTTTTCCCCTTTGTTATCAGCTGAAGAATATCACGTGAAATAGACACTATAATGTAGCAATAGTGTCATTTTACAATCTTGCATCTCTATGGGTTACATAGTTTACTGTATATTTAGTTGAGTGTATAGTGAAGTGAGTTGACAGAGGTGACCTGAGCACATTTTACATTTAAGTAATTTACTCTGAGTGAGTTACAGGGCAATTATGGTTAAGTGCCTTGCTCAACGGAACATCGGCATAATTAGAAATTTTTTGCCTGGGCCAGTAACCGAAATGGCCCAACGTTCTTACCCTGCTGCCGTGTGGTTATAGCCTGACAGCCCATCCAGTCAGTAGCAGGTGACAGTCTGATCCTCTAGTTTAAAGGAGAAATGGATTGGGTGCACCTGCCTTCCAGGACTCGTCATTAGCACCGAGTCTTCACAGGGCCTTCCAATTTCCAGCTGACAGATTAGAGCTCTCCTCCTTCCTCTTTCTCCTCTCTCTCATATGAAACAGTGTGGTGAATAAATTGGCTGGATGGAGCATGCCTTCTCCGCTCATTGCCTCTCTTTATTGATTCAGCCACTTTGATCGAGCAGGGTCTAATCAATTCTTCAGTGGCAAGAAGACAGGGGTAAAATCATTCTCAGGCAAACCCTTCAAATGACTTGTCATTAATTTGCCTCTTTACCAGCACTTGTATGCTCAGAACAAGATGCGTTTGGCTTTCTCCGTCTATTAGCAAGGTTGTGCTCCTGGGATTTTCATGGCCTGCTAAGCGTAAGGAGGGAGAAAGAGAGTAAGAGAGCATGTGTGTGTGTGTGTGTGTGTGCGTGTGTGTGTGGTGATTGGATGCACTATGTTTGCTCATCCTTACAGAGTCTCTTATTAGTGCTAATTGGGAAGGACAGTTCAAACAAGCACAGAGGAGCAGTTGTCACACAAGCGTGACATGGGTGCAGAGAGGCAGGCAGTGCCGGGTGCTCTGCCCAGCTCCAGCCCACCCTCTTCCCACACCCAGCTCCCCGGGCCCCCTAGGCTCTCTCTGGCCCCCGGCCCAGCACCGCAGAGTGGCCACAGAGTGGGCTCTTTGTCTGGACACGGCCATTAGCAGTCAGCGGACTTCAGAAATGTGACCAGGACAAGCCAGTGGACAGAGGCGCAGACAGACACACGGCTGTCTGAGACACTTAGGGAGTCATCAGCTGACGGAAGAGCCAACACAAAAGACGAGCTGCTGAAGCCTGGGAAGTGTGATCTACATGTAATATACCTCCCCCCACCAACTCTCCTCTTCACACACACACACACACACACACACACACACATACACACACACACACACACACACACACACGCACACACACACACACACACACACACGCCAGCGCTCTACTACAAGAATGCCTCCATTAACGCTGGTACAGAAGATGAAGTGAAACCGCAATATTATATGAAAGGCTTTCCCTCTGCCCTGAACCCTCTAGTTAATGATAAATCAACCGATTCAGTATCGACACCGAGACCTTTTCCTGAACATTCTCCATACCAATATTCAGCATGGATTTTTGCTAAAAGATACTAATTTCAAGGATTATTTACAACCATAATAGCTGCAATTATATTCTGCACGAACCGATATAAGGTATAAGCACCAATTAGTAACTGGTCATTAGCTTAGGCATTTGGAACTGGGAGTGAAGTAATAGAGGACCGTTCTGTAGCCTGCGTGAGCAAGGAAATTGCTGTAGTGCTGCTGTAATTAAAGGAGCTTGTTTACCTCCAGTCTTGAGAGGGTGTTATATTCATTGGCCCTGCCATACTGTCCTCTGGCCCCAGATATAACTACTGTCATGGACTTGCATTCTATGCTGGTTCGGAGAGTAGCTAGTTTAGTCGAGAAGGAGTATTCGTTTACATTGTTAAAAGACTCAAATAAATATCATTTTTATGTCTTGATCTGTGGTGCAATTTATGAGTCATATTTATTCTTTCTCTGACTTGAATTTTTTTGTATAGTATAAAAACAGATTTCTATGAAAATGTCAAGATACCAGAAATAATGGGACATGTTCACACTTCGCATAGTGATTAGCACTTGTGTTGTCAAGGCCATATGCTGTGTGTGTGTGTGTGTGTGTGTGTGTGTGTGTGTGTGTGTGTGTGTGTGTGTGTGTGTGTGTGTGTACGTGTCTGTGTGTACGTGTCTGTGTGTACATGTCTGTGTGTGTGCTTTCTTCTAAAAGCCAAACCAGCAGGGATCACAAGAGCTGTATCAAAGGAGACGGCCACCATGTGAAATGTCTTCTCGCAGCAGGGGCTGGTGGGATTGTTGTCCGTGTTTCTCCCCTCTCTTTCAATGTCAGCTACACTAACTGAGCTAACAGTCAGGCTGCACAGAAACCACCACAACATATGTTTCTCTTTCAACTTGTTTTGGTAAACACTGGAGAGCATGGTGCCTCTCAGTGGCAAAGAGGACTGTCACCATCAATAAATGTACCTTTATTTTGGAACAGGCTCAATGTGTTCTTCAATGATATGCAACACATGATCTATATCTGATAACGTGTTAGGGGTAGTGGGGTACTGTGGGATCAGTGTTCATTTGTATGCGGTGTGTGGTGTGCTTTGTGTTGGCTGTGTCACATAACATGAGTCATACACGCCATACGCTGTGGAGTATGTGGACAGCTGAGCACAACAGCCTCTCATAAATCAGGCAACAACACACTGGACCTTGCTAATATATGTTTAACTAAACCCCCTCATTTCAAACAGTTTGACCCTGGTTGGTAAAACACAATGTGAGAACTCCCCATGGATTAGGGCTGACCCCTGAGCAGGCAGGCCACACAGGCAATAAAGGAGGCTGCCATTGTGCTGTCCTGGGAGGGGACAGTGGCAGGGAGATACATGCCAGTGGGTGGGGACAGGGCCGTTGTAACGACATCTTGATGGAGCATCATTCCCACCCACCAAAGCTGTGCTGGGTCTATGTATTTGAATTAGGCTTTGTGTCTGCCCACATACACCTAGTACTGACAGGGGATGTGTTTGCAGCATGCTCGACCATTTGTCACAGGGTCCAATCACATAATCGACTCGTCGACTGGATTTATTCTCTCTCTTCTGTGTGTGTGTGTGTGTGTGTGTGTGTGCGCGTGTTGCACGTATGTGCAAGGACATATATTTTCAAAGAGGCTTTTGGGGATGTTGCATTGCTTGGTTGCCATGCAAACCAGACCCCTATTGGAGTGGACTCCAAATGCATGTGCTTCAGACAGAGCCCTGTTTGGGGGTGAGAGTGTGGGATTGAATAAAGAGGTCTGTCCTTTAACAAAGCCACAATTTACCAGGGTAATTTAATGACAGCAGCGGCCCTGCAGAAAACGGTTGTCTTTAAGATGAAATTGCCCTTCATATTATGAGATCAAAATAATTTCATTTTAAAACATGGCATTTTCTTTCAGAAGTACCCCTATTGAGAACATGATGAATGTATTCATCTATTGGGGGGGGGGGGGGGGGGGGGGGGGGCTGTGAGATATAAAGTGCCAGGAATAGAATGCAGATTTTATTTTCTTAGTGACCTTGATCTGAGAATGTGGAGGATCAAAGCCTCTCCAGTCTCCATTGTGGGGCAGAATAGAATGTTAATGAATTGGTGCACTGAATATTAAAATGGGAACCCGCTTTCAGCACCCTGTCAAACTGCTGTGGCATGTCGAGTGCCTTGGCTGCCAGACATGCAGAATCTGCTTCACTCGGGCTGCTGATTGTGGAGTGTTGTTGTAGACTCGACTGGAGCCATTCCACACATTTCCAGTAGGGTGGGCCTTTTCTTCCCCTACAGACTGCCACCAAGGCTGCCTTGTGCGCCAGCGAGGAGAGGGGGAATAATCATTTGCCACCACAATCGAGTGCTGTGTGATACTGTGGGTTTCTGGGAGAGCAACAACAATGGTCCATTTAGGGTTTGCCCAGCACCCCAGTCCTTCCCTCTGGCCCGGAAGTGGTTTATTTTGTCTGAGGACAGCTGCACGGCCTGTTTGTCTCTGCCTGGGTTTTGCTTGGCATGCTTGAGAGGGGCACGAGTCCTGATTGTTTCAGACAGAACCTGGCATTGTATCAGGCCGGGGATGGTTTATTGGGGAGAGGCAGGACAAAGTCAACAAAGGGAGCGAGGAGCCAACCGCAGCTCAGGAAACGGACAGAAACATCTTCAAAGAAAGCAGCATCTATACACCCTGCTTCAAGCCACCCACTAAATATAGGCTAGAGAACAGCAATAGAATATTCATTTCTACTCCGAAGTAAAACAAAGGACACCTGGTCCTTTCGCAGTAAGCTGTTATTTAATGAATGACTATTAATGATGCTGTAGAGACGTATTGAAGGAGATGAGCAGGAATGGATTGCTTTGTGTCACATTGACAAGTCATCAGAAGGACTGATTATGTGCAGAGGAGTGTGCAACTATCATTGTCATACAGACTAAAGCAGAGATGGGCAGCTTTTTATTTTTAGGTTGTCAGTCGGGGTCTCAACTCACTCAAGAGTTACAATAGTAGAATACACAAGGTAACATTTTAAATTTGGTTGTGTATCAGCAGTTGTTCTCTTGTTTCTCATGTCAGTCACTGTCAGTCAGTTAAAATTCTTTAGATTGATAAATTGGTCTAGTGGCCAAATGACCAACCGGGGCGCCACATTGATCAGTCCCTCTCACTCAGATGTCATATATTAAAAACAACATACATTTTTCTCCACCTTATGGTAAAATGTATGGAATTCCAGGAAATTAGTTTTAAACCTGAACATGTTTCTCACCGCCCCATGACAAAATGAGTAGAATTGCATGAATTAGTTATAAAATTACTAAATCTCCTCTCCGCTCCATGGCAAAATGTGTAAAATTGCAGGAAATGAACGCTAAAACTTAGTGTTTCTCTCTGCATTCAATAGGGGTTCTCTCAGCACCATACCAATATGTAGCTATACCCAGGGGCGTCATTTGGGTTCTCGCATTGGAATTGAACACACTAAAGCAACACCATTGAAAACCTGGTCTGACCCTAGGTTTTTCCTGACCTGACACAACCGGCTATACCACCAAGAATTTGATCAAAACCAAACAGCTAGATTGTTTTCTACCTTTTCAGAAGAGTTGCAGCCTCCTTGATGCTCTGAGGAACTTCCTAAGTAATCGATCATTCCATTCTCCCAAAAATCGTCTTGTAAGATCCCCCTCAAATGCCAGTTGGATTAGTTGAGTTTTCCTTGGGTGTAGCATGCTGCTTCTGTGCTGACTGAACACGTTTGTCAAGTGGAAAATGAGTTCTTGCATGTAGACTCCCCAAAAGTCAATCATGTTTCAGTGCAATAAGCATGGTCGGCATAGCAGAGAGGCCCAGAGAATCTTGCAGGATATCAAGTAGGGTCAATTTGTCCTCACTAGAGTGGGCGATTTTCAGTCTAAAAACTGGAAATGTCCCGCTCAGTGGTTGCTAGTTTGGAACAAGGAACTCAATCGCCAACAAATGCATGCGATTTCTTGTCAGCTGCCCATCTTTAACAAGTGTTGTCACCGATGTTCCCATAGCACCTCGAACTTGTTTGTCTTTCAACCGTGCATGACAAATGCTCTTTGCTTGAGGCATGCCTAGCAAATTGCTTTGGCACTATCAACAGCGTTTTTCCAGTTAGAATACCCAGCTTGGGTGAAGGCCTTGTGTGCGTTAGCATTGGACCAAATACAGAACTTTTGACATGGGAAACAAAATGCCGCGCTCGCAATAAATAACTGAGTATTCCAGCCACTCTCTTCTTATGAAGCGCAGAAAACCTGCGGCTAGGGTAGGATTTTAGGCTAACCTCGGATGGCTCCTCTGTTCCAAGATCATCATCAACGTGCTCATAGTGACGCCTTTATTACTGTGGCTAAACTGGTCATTTGTATGTTGCCGAGAGTCAAATAGCTCCGAAGACACAAACATTTTTGATTGATATTTTTATGATACAGGGAGAAATATAAATGAATGAAAGACATTCTATGTCAGTAATTCAGCTTGTTGTTGTTGAATAACACATCGAAAAAGAAGAAAAAAAATGTATTCTTTCCCAACAATGCCTAAGTGGAAGAAGTGAAAGGGGGTCATCCTATTGAACTAATCGGTTTGAATGACTGATTTAAATATGATCTAGTGAATTAGGGTTTGTCTCATACCACCATGCAGATTCAAGGAGGAGCCCGTCTGAACATTTCCTGAGACCTCGAACCTGCCTCCAAAAAGGAGAGGGAGAGGAAAGCCTCTTCACCCTCCTCATTTTGAAGCAGCAGTGCAAAGAATGTCGAAAATGTTCTCTCCCTATAGCTCTCTGTCAAGTATTTCTTTATTCAGATAGAAACCACACATCTAAGGTACTCTAAAAGAGACAGAGAGACAGAGAGAGAGAGAGAGAGAGAGAGAGAGAGAGAGAGAGAGAGAGAGAGAGAGAGAGAGAGAGAGAGAGGGAGAGAGAGATGTAAAGAGAGGGAAAAGATGGGGGAGAAGTCTGTGCATCTATCTCTCTGGTGTGCAGGACTTCAGAAACCATGGTAGGCAGCATGGAGCTTGGCTGGGCTGGCACATCCACTGTGTTCACCTTACCTCAAAAACAAGGGCTTTTCCCTCTTTGTTTTACATTTCACAGCTTCAAATGGGACAGACATGATGTTTAAAAAAATAAATAAGTAAATGTATCAGTGGCCAACATCTGCAGATTATGATTAGCATTTGGAAATTGCGTCCTTGAACGAGATTTGGATGTCGACTGTCAGTGTTCTTTTATGCCCGCGACTCCTTTTCTGAGAAGCTAGAGGGCACCGCTTTGTCCCTAAATTGGGTACAATTTCGATAAAGAAATGCTCTTCTCTCGCTTCCCCTCGGCCCGTTATGATGTGCAGTCAGAACAAGAAAGGGACAATATTAATTGTGCTGAATATGAAAAGCTGTATTTGGTTAACTGGTTTCAAAGGAATCTGGCCGAAAGGAACTTCTCTTTTCCTTCTCCCCCTACTGTCTGTCAGTTTTTTTCCTTTATCAAGATTTTCTCTCTCTAATTTTGCACTGAGTGAGTCGGCTCCTTTGCGAGGCAGCATTATCTTATGTATTCAGCTTTCAGCTCCTTTCTGTCTCCCGATGAGGCAAGGCTTAATTGGGCTTGGGCTTTAAAGTCTGTAGGGCTCTCCACTACCTCATAGAAACACATTCATGGGCTGCTCATTCACTTCGAGTATGTGTTAGATGTACAAATATTATTTACTTTTATACTCCAAATCAAAAGGCACACACTTCCTGCTACTTTACGCACAGTCAGTTAGTGCTGGAAAATTCACTGTTTATTTCACATTCAGTTTCTTTACTTCCCCTAAGCCAGAGGTGGGTAGAGTACAGAACATTTGTACTGTTACAAAAGTACTGTTACTTAGATTGTAATTTACTAAGGTAAAAGTACAAATATCCCTCTTAAGAAACGAGCTACTCAAGTAAAAGTGTCTGATCAGAAAACTACTTTTAGTTTGGTCATTTTTTACCCCTTATGGTAAAAATACATTTCATTGGTCAAGGGGTCATGAAACATTCGTACATACGTAAAGGGGAACAAATAGTATTGATTCATGTAAAAAATATATATATATTACAACATTTGGAGTGGTGATGTTTTCATCTGACAGCGGCAATATAATAATATAAATCTATGTAACTGAAGTGATTGAGTAAAAAGTAAGTTACTTCCTTCAGAAACTACTTGAGAGTAATTCTAAAAGTACTAGCTCCTCCAAATATGTACTAAAGTACATGACTTCTAGAGCTTTACTACCCACCTCTGCCCTAAGCCATATTACAGTAATACTGTATGTTGCTGGTCTATAATAAAATAATTATTTTGAAGCACCATTCGACTATAATGAACAATGGTATTGTTAAATGCAATATATTAACCTCTGAAAGTCGAAGCTGATTTTTTATGATCGTCATACCATGGACCATTTACATATTTGAAATGAATTTTAGAACCTCTTTAAATATCAAGAAAATATATTAAAAAAATATTTGATCAAATATTGAATTTTGCCTTTACTACTATAGCCAATAGAAAAAGCACATTCATAAATGGGGAAAAAGACAGTCAAAAAATGTATCATAAGGAATAAGGTTTTGAAGTATCTGTCCTATATTTAAGAGATATAAGAAAGCTCGGGAAATATATAAATATATTTTTTACACAAAACTGCCTGCAAACTTGCATTCATTCGTATGGGTTACCTTCAGACGAGTCCTGTGAAACTTATGGGGTCGTAGAGCAAAAGGACCATCGTCTTTGTGAGAGTCTCCCCTTTCCACGTATTCGTTTGCATCCCAAACACTACAGACAGAAGTTGGCACATTAGCGTTACCAACTTCAGAGTCCCTTGGGGCTTGTGGGGGTTGTAGAGCAAAACGGAGAACACCATCGTGTTCGTGAGTGGCGTCTTTCCATAGAGTGGTCAAACTGTTCGGACGCGGACGGAGGTTTTTGAGAGAAGACCGATTTTCAGGATCTCTCATGGTCTGACAAACACTGCTGTACCTCGGCCACCTTCCACCGCAGATGCGAAAGGCCGCCATAGGAGGAACGGATGGATTGAGACTCGGCCCATGCAGACGCTCTAGCTTAAACTGACGGATTTTGATGGGGATTTATTGTTAAGTTACTTAGACTGACACGGTGAGATTAATAACCCTTTCATTATATTATATTTTCATAGACAATAATTCCATTGTTCAACAATAATTCCATTGCCTTGCAGTACAGTACAGCAGAATGTAGTGCAGAGAGAAATTGATGAAGAGCTAAAGCATTGTACTCACCTTATGTTCAAATTAAAAACCAAATGAAACATTGAATTTTCAAATCAAAGACAATTGTTAAATGTTTTTGTGAATTTATTTAAAACATAATAATTGTTTGCAACGAGACATGATAGAGTGTCCAACAGAGTGCAGAAATGACATAAAGCAAATGTAGAGCATTTGAATTCAGTTCATGCCATTAAAAAACATTGAATACAATACTGTAGGGTATTGTGTCGAATTTAATTGGACAATTTGATTGTAGTAAAATCGTGGTATTATGGTAAAGTATATTTTCCTTTAACATAATTGACTATTGTGCAGACCCCATTCACAGATAACGGTTTTCAGTTCAAATACTTAATATGTACGTTATGTCCCTGATAATGACCATTCAGTCAGGCAAATGTTCTCCCCCCTTTCAGCCACACAGCATTTGGCTTTACACTGCGGCCAGATGTGGAGCATAAAGATTTTAATGCTCCTAGATAAGGGGAAGGAGTGTATACTGTCCACGCTCCTCACACCAAACAAACCCAGCAATTAGCATGGCCGTTAAAGCCTTGAAGTAGCTGTTAAGAGAGAGAGATGCTGGAGGGAAGAGAGATGGCTCCTTTTATCCTCCAAACTTTCTGGCTCCTTTACAGGCAGCATCTGTACCGTTATGCGGAGTGTCTCCATGCTGCCGCAAGCTGCACCCAGACCATTCCAGAGGCCATTTCAGTTTGCTTTTCTCCAGGCTGATGAACTAGAGAAGTCCTGCTATTGGAGATTCTCCTCTCCTCTCCTCTCCTCTCCTCTCCTCTCCTCTCCTCTCCTCTCCTCTCCTCTCCTCTCCTCTCCTCTCCTCTCCTCTCCTCTCCTCTCCTCTCCTCTCCTCTCCTAGCCTTAACTCTCTGGGCTTTACTGGCAGACTCCTCCTCATTAGTTTTTTGTCACTTGCCGGTTCCAGGCGCTGGAATAAATGAGACCACTATCAGCCACTGCCTTGATAATCGCCCTTATCTCATTAGGTTCCACATCAAAGTTAATCAGAGGTGTGAATAGTAATTGGAGGAAGAGACAATGCCATAGATCATGGGGCTTTTGTAGTGTGTGTCATCTCACAACACCAGCGGCCTGGTGGCGGCAGATAGGCTGAATCTGTGGCGAGAGAAAGGGAAGAGAGAGAGACAGAGAGAGAGAGAGAGAGAAAAGAGGGAGAAGTGAGTGAGAGGGGGGAGCTGGGAGTAAGTGTGCATGAAGAAGAGAGGGAGAGAGGGAGGATGAGAGGGGAAGGAGTAATGGTAGAGGCATAACAAGCAAGCTGCTCAGAATTAATGAGCTTACCCAATAAGGAAAGAATCACCAATCAGTGTGTGTTGGACAAATATAATTTAGGAATAATTGCTTGATTGCTTTTCTATAGTAGGTTGATTTGACCACACACAAGAACTGAGAATTAAGATGTCAAGACAGGAATTAATTTGGCAGCCGAGGGCACACACATTTTTCTCTTTCCCATCTGTGGGCTCTGAGCAGACTAGCTGGATTTGTAGCGCTCTAATGATGAAAACACAGTGGTAGATTGCGTATTCATTTCCCTGCCTCCATTTTACATAGAGAACCATGCCTAATGCCACAGATGCTCCGATATCATGAAAAAATGTGCGTATGCTAACGCATTTAATTGGCATTTTTGCATATTCCACTACAACGTTGATAGCTGGTTGCAGCTGATTGTTCGGTTTTGTGTCCTCATTGATTTCTGTTTTTTTGGGCGACCGACTGGGAGTAATTGGTGCGTTCCACGGTTCTCATCCCCAAACAGTGCTTATATTGAAGTCTTCTCTCCTCTCTCAATTGCCAATTGGTTGACGCTTAGTGTGACTTTCATTACTCGCTACCTGCTTTGAGAAATGAGGCTCGACCTCTCCTTCGCAGACTCCTCTCTGGAAGCAGTGAGGATTTTTTGCTGCTTGTCCTCTAACAAAGTGTCTGTGGTCAGAGTGACGCATTAGAGAATACCGGAGCGACAGACAGGAAGGCTGTGTGGATAAGAGTAGCACAACACCCACCATGGACCCATAATGACCAGCTGCACCCAGACACAGCATAGCCATTAATACGACGAGCTGCTTCATTTTCATAGCCGTGATAAAACAGGGTCGCTATATAGGGCCTGAAATATAAACATGGCAGGAGATTATTAATAGTAATCAGGGTATCCGATGCAGGACAGTATCCAATATTAGTGGCCACATTTGGACAGGATCCGAGCGGTCCCTATTCAATTGATATTTGAATAAGAGATAGGTCCAAATCTGAAAACATGCATATGAATCGCCACATATATTTGCTCCCACGTGTCTGGTACTTAGCTTCAATTAGGCTGAAAACACTGCTGCTGTGGCTGAGTTTGCTCACACTCTCCTAGTTAGCAGTTCTCTGCAGGTTCCACCGAGGTGTGTGTATTTTCAAATGTATGTATGGTGTGGGTTTGTGTGTGTGTGTGTGGTGTGTGTGTGTGTGTGTGTGTGTGTGTGTGCACGCATGCTATGCGTGTATGTTGTGTGTGTGTGACATTATGTCCAGCAGTGGGGTAAGTAAAGGGAATAAATAAACAGGCTAGGGTCCTGTCAGGTGGATGTTATTGCTGGGTTCCTGTCAGGTGGATGTTATTGCTGGGGTCCTGTCAGGTGGATGTTATTGCTGGGGTCCTGTCAGGTGGATGTTATTGCTGGGGTCCTGTCAGGTGGATGTTATTGCTGGGGTCCTGTCAGGTGGATGTTATTGCTGGGGTCCTGTCAGGTGGATGTTATTGCTGGGGTCCTGTCAGGTGGATGTTATTGTTGGGGTCCTGTCAGGTGGATGTTATTGCTGGGGTCCTGTCAGGTGGATGTTATTGCTGGGTTCCTGTCAGGTGGATGTTATTGCTGGGGTCCTGTCAGGTGGATGTTATTGCTGGGTTCCTGTCAGGTGGATGTTATTGCTGGGGTTCTGTCAGGTGGATGTTATTGCTGGGTTCCTGTCAGGTGGATGTTATTGCTGGGGTCCTGTCAGGTGGATGTTATTGCTGGGTTCCTGTCAGGTGGATGTTATTGCTGGGTTCCTGTCAGGTGGATGTTATTGCTGGGGTCCTGTCAGGTGGATGTTATTGCTGGGGTCCTGTCAGGTGGATGTTATTGTTGGGTTCCTGTCAGGTGGATGTTATTGTTGGGTTCCTGTCAGGTGGATGTTATTGCTGGGGTCCTGTCAGGTGGATGTTATTGCTGGGGTCCTGTCAGGTGGATGTTATTGCTGGGTTCCTGTCAGGTGGATGTTATTGCTGGGGTCCTGTCAGGTGGATGTTATTGCTGGGTTCCTGTCAGGTGGATGTTATTGCTGGGTTCCTGTCAGGTGGATGTTATTGCTGGGTTCCTGTCAGGTGGATGTTATTGCTGGGGTCCTGTCAGGTGGATGTTATTGCTGGGTTCCTGTCAGGTGGATGTTATTGCTGGGTTCCTGTCAGGTGGATGTTATTGCTGGGTTCCTGTCAGGTGGATGTTATTGCTGGGGTCCTGTCAGGTGGATGTTATTGCTGGGGTCCTGTCAGGTGGATGTTATTGCTGGGGTCCTGTCAGGTGGATGTTATTGCTGGGGTCCTGTCAGGTGGATGTTATTGCTGGGGTCCTGTCAGGTGGATGTTATTGCTGGGGTCCTGTCAGGTGGATGTTATTGCTGGGGTCCTGTCAGGTGGATGTTATTGCTGGGGTCCTGTCAGGTGGATGTTATTGCTGGGTTCCTGTCAGGTGGATGTTATTGCTGGGGTCCTGTCAGGTGGATGTTATTGCTGGGTTCCTGTCAGGTGGATGTTATTGCTGGGTTCCTGTCAGGTGGATGTTATTGCTGGGGTCCTGTCAGGTGGATGTTATTGCTGGGGTCCTGTCAGGTGGATGTTATTGCTGGGGTCCTGTCAGGTGGATGTTATTGCTGGGGTCCTGTCAGGTGGATGTTATTGCTGGGTTCCTGTCAGGTGGATGTTATTGCTGGGGTCCTGTCAGGTGGATGTTATTGCTGGGTTCCTGTCAGGTGGATGTTATTGCTGGGGTCCTGTCAGGTGGATGTTATTGCTGGGTTCCTGTCAGGTGGATGTTATTGCTGGGGTCCTGTCAGGTGGATGTTATTGCTGGGTTCCTGTCAGGTGGATGTTATTGCTGGGGTCCTGTCAGGTGGATGTTATTGCTGGGTTCCTGTCAGGTGGATGTTATTGCTGGGGTCCTGTCAGGTGGATGTTATTGCTGGGGTCCTGTCAGGTGGATGTTATTGCTGGGTTCCTGTCAGGTGGATGTTATTGCTGGGGTCCTGTCAGGTGGATGTTATTGCTGGGTTCCTGTCAGGTGGATGTTATTGCTGGGGTCCTGTCAGGTGGATGTTATTGCTGGGGTTCTGTCAGGTGGATGTTATTGCTGCCCTGAGTTTGCCTGCAGCATTATGAGGGCAGGCACACCGCCATATCCCTCACTGTCTCTCTCTCTCACACACACACACACACACACACACACACACACACACACACACACACACACACACACACACACACACACACACACACACACACACACACACACACACACACACACACACACACACAATCCAGGGCATAGATTATTCTAAGCAAATGTGCTTTGATCTGCATTGCACCTAATTGAGTTACAGGCAATGACTCTATTCCCACATCAGGGAATGTTCGATTATTTGGCTGGGGGATTACACCTCAATTTTGTGTGTTCCGCATTAACCTATTAGGCTGGTTCATCTGCATCGCTAATGCTGGTGCAGACAGCTGTCACTGCCGAGGAAAAACATGATCATGCAATCCTTGAACGAGTGATTCCAGCTCCGATTAGTGGCAGTGAACTTCGCTGAGCCCAAGTGATAAGGCTGCAAAATTCCCAACTTGCCAATAGCTCAGAAAATTATCAGACTGTAGGAAAAGGAGAAATTGTGCCTTCCGGCTCATGGGCTTCAATTCAGGGTCTGCCCAGATTGACATTATTTAAAGCTATGGAAATGGGGACTGCCTATCTGGGGATTGCTAAAATAAGAATTTCTCCAGCAACATTTATGAATCCGCTGACAGGAGAGGAAGGGGAAAATAAAATAAATATGATTTCTGGAAAAAGCAATTTGAGAGTAATTTCATGATTTTATGATCTAATCTGGGCAAATAAATAAACAAATATATACACATAATATTCTTAAAGGCCCTCAGCAATATTTATTGAGAAGTGACCTTAAAAGGAAACTGTATGGATGTGTCCATTGTATTGTTTCACAGTATGTCCTCTGTACAGTGGAATTGAGCAACATGTTTTTTTCTCTCTCATGACAATCCTCTTGTTAGTTAACTACAGTATGGGCAGCTTGTACTGGCAGAGCAGGATCTGCTTGTGCACTGAATCGAATGGGAGGTGTACGAAGATTGTATTATTCTATACCTCCACTTCCTGGTCAACCAGATGAATTCTTGCCTCAGCAGTGATAGCGACTGTAGAACCTCAACATAGACAGCGATGCCAACATGGTGGACACTGGCGGTAAATCTACAGTCCCTTTAGAGTGTGTCAGCTCTAGAGCTGAATTGGAACCATGGCTGTTTATGCATATCTTAACACCAGTGTGCATACTGGGCAGTGCAACATGAGCATTTACACAGTGTGGAGTGTGTGTTCCTAGTGTGGGGAGTAGCACCATTCCTGAGTACCTATTGAAATGAACACAAACATCAATCAGAGGCTGGCCCCTCATGTTCCCAGCATTCGAGGGTCACACTGTAGTGGTCACGCACACACTCCTCCCAGGGTGCATCTGTGATGGCAGGAATATTAATCCCGGCTCTGTTTTTGATTCTCTTTTGTTTAAGCGCTATGCAAATGAGGCGTTTGCACGCCATTGTGTCAGTCTCAGGTTGGTGTGAATGTAGTGCTGGACACTTCAGCTTGACTAATGGACACAACTTCATTGGCTATGGTCATTATCAGAGATTCTGAAGTGGAGTATGACCTCAGACATTATTACAGATCCCTTGCTGTTCGCTTCCACTGTCTAATGTAGCTACGTACGTATGTGAACGGTGAGCAGCAGTATGTACAATATTATCAACATTCAAAGTAACTAACCTGGCTTGAATCTAATTGGTGTTATCATGACATCTAGAACGTCTTCCTCTTATCCTGCCAGTAAATATAATTTCCAAGAACTATTCCATCATTTGCAATCCTATAAAGCTCAAGTGGGAAAATAGATAATGTTGCATCCTACACAGACTGCAGCTGAAGACCTTAGCAACATAGCCCATTGCTGGCATTGACTCCACACACAGCCCATCCTTAACCCAGCAGTGCAGGGCTGAATGTGGGGAGTCCCAGTGCACAAAGGCTAATCAGTAGTGGGGTTGGAGCAGAGAATCCGCTGGCCCTCCCTATTTGACTTAACTTCTCCGTTTGTGCTTCTACTGATCCTGTGGTCTTTGTGTACATTGTAATGAGCGTTGACATAATCCTGGGATTTTCCTGGAGGCCGACCCCTGTCTGCCCCCTTCCTGCTCCTCACCAGGCCTAAGGTTTGCCCCAGCCAGGAGAGCCGCGAAGGGGGGGGGACAGATAGCGCAACAATGCCCCGGCCCCCATGAGATACTTAAATATAGGGATGGTTTGGAGCTCTCTGTGATAGAGCTAGTAACCCAATTTAATCCTATTAACGCCAGCCAACAAAGAGTCAATCTGCAGCCGTCCCGGCCAGGCAGACTCAGGCTGGGGGGAGAGACACTGGGCTGGGATGGGGATGGGGATGGGGCAGGAGGAAAAACAGGAGCAGATGAATCAGTAAAAGATGTCCTTGAGGGTGTTTATTCTTTAGGAAAATAGACGGATGGGAGGGGGGGGGGGGGGGGGGGGGGACCAAGACAAAAAAAGAACTAACAAAAAGTTCCTTTGTCTTAACATGGACGGAAAAAAGAAGACCACCAAATACCACTAATGTTAACCCATTCAGCAAACATCCATCTCTGAGTTTGAAGGGTGTGTTGTTGCCGCGTCCGGATGTGTAATAAATGTATGGAAAAACGGAAGGCACAGGAAGTAGCCCCAGTGCCTTGTGGGTGTTGGTACCTAGGGGTCGTGGCAACCGAGGAGAGACTCAATGTGCTTTTGTTTTGGGCCAATCATGGGGCACAGTGGCCCGAGTGTGCTGGTGGTCTGTCCCCTCTTCCCTGTGTGCGGGGCGGTCTTATACAGCTAGTGTGGCAGTTTAAAGTCCCCCATTGTAATGAATGAGAAGGGAGTGACGGGCCCATACAGACAGAAAGTGTTCTTTAGCCAAACAGGGTAGGATATGACTGTTTAAGGACCAAGGGTGTGAATGGACAATAACCTCTCTGAAGAAAGGAGCTCTGTGTTGGAACATTGATACTGCGTTTCCTCACTAGGTGTGTCCAGCCATCCCTCACTGGGATTTTGTGTGGTTAGACATCTCTCCCCTCCCCCACCTACCCACCCACCCACCCACCCAACCTCCCACCCTTCATACGTCCTTCATCACCAAGTTCATGTAAATTTGCCAGGGGAGTAACACGACACAGTAGCGACTAACACATAGCCTATATGATTATAATAGGCACTGTGGCAGCCAGATAACCAGGAATGATATCTCATTATTCGTGTGGCGGGTAATCTTTGACATGGGTCATTAGAGACAGGAGTCTCAGTCAGTGCTGCAGCACACAGGCCGTGAACCAACAGTCCAAGGGGAATAGCAGAGTCCCCGGTCATGGGCCTGACATCATTATTTATATACCCACCATATAAAACCCTGCTTTCCTCCGCTTCCCTGTGGAGTATGGTCATTCCGGTCTGGAGAAGTGTGCATAATAAATAGAGCTGGGGAGAGGGATTGGCTGGCTGGCTGGGATTGACGGGAGGGCGGGCAGCTCCTGTGAACCTCCTGTGAGGTCTACCCATCTCTCTTCCCAGGGCTAGGCCTTTAAGCACCCTGAGATCTTCCTCTGAGCCAGCCAGACCCAGCCGCTGTAATACATTTATGCATGGGCCTGACCTTCTCCATAATGAGTTCACATCATAACCATTGACCTAAAACAAATTCACAAATGTCCTCCGCTGAGGTGCGCTAGAAGGAAGGGAAAAAAGAGAAAGAAACAAAGAAACCAAAACAAACCAGTGAGTGACTAATATTGTCCCTGTGTAAACTCCTGTTTTACCAGTAAGTTAGAAAGCGGCTCATTATATAACAGCTCATTTCAATGCTCTGTGATGATGACATGGTGGTGTGTTAAAGGTGCCACACAATGAAAGGTTCATTTCAACTCCTTTCACAGCGGAGCTGATAAACACTAGGAATCTGAAACAGGCACTGTAAAAACGTACTTTAAACTGGGGTTTGCGATGTGACTCAGTTATGTGGAACGATATCCTTCAGCAATGAAAACAACACCACACAAGAGACTGTGATATGTGGTTGTGCCACAAAGCTGTCTTTAGATGAATGCACTAACTGTCTGCTAAAATGTACATGTAATACATTTATTTTTTTCTATTTTGCTCTGTTCATGGTGATATTTCTGACTGCGCATACACATAAATACATGCTATTGCTGGCTATGATGGCTGTTCAATATTTGATTCTGATATCTGTGAAATACGGCCTTATAAACCCAAACAAATACGGTATGCTTGTGAAAGGTGTGCAGCTATGGGATATTGTGACAGAGAGAGGATGGAGTGAGAGTATGGAGGAAATAATGCCTGCTATGTAAGAGTATATAGAGAAAATACAATACCCAGAATGCTCTCAGCTCACAATGGAAGAGACCCCCCCCCCCCCCCCCCCCCCCCCCCCCCCTCCTTGCAGTTAAGATTGCAAATTCTACTCAGGGAGGTGTGTAGGTGGAATTGCCTGGCTATATTAGATATAACCTCCTGGCTACGGGTATATGATAAGCACTTATCTGTTTGCATGAACTGAGCACATGCATTCACTACCTTTCCTCCGCTAGAGTTTTCTACTGTCTACCACCTCTCACTAGCCCCTCCCTATACACACATGTTTACATCCCGGAAGAAATATCTGTATACAATGGAAAGAAAGCGAGGTAAATAGGCATAAATCCCAAACGCATAACCCCGGCTCACCCTGCTGATAATTAGGTCTCTTCCGCTGTTGTGTACAGCACACAGACGCCACAAAACAAGTGCTTCATTTCCATTTACTGGATACAAAAAGGACATGAGCGGTGCGTGCTCCTCAGTTCACAGACAAACTCTTTTCATTCAGGATTGGAATGGAGCGGTTTTTACCATACACACAGTGTGCAGTATCAGGACCACAGCCGGCGAGGCAGACAGGAGCTCATAACAAGAGATCAGCTGTAATTTTCCAAAGTACTGAGTTCTGCCTCGCATAGCGTTCAGGGGGTCAGAAAGTGTACTTGACAGGAAATATGCATACTGAGTGGATACTTCTCTGGCTTTTCATTTGCATTGTGTACCGATTTTTGGTCCCATTTAATATAATATTATGTGGGGGTCTACGGCTGCTTTTAGGTGTCTCTTGAGAGGGCTAGTTACATCAGAGGCTTAATGATAATTGCGGCTGGTAAAGGCAAATCCGGGTAGATTAAACTGCGCTGCCATCAATGTGTACTCACCCATCTTCATCTCCATACCTCCCCACCCCCCTATCACACACACACACACACACACACACACACACACACACACACACACACACACACACACACACACACACACACACACACACACACACACACACACAACACACACACACACACACACACAGGCGCAACAGACAAAAGATCAAATGTAATAAGAGGGTAATTTTCACAGCAATTGAGAAAACAGAGAAAAAACAACTAGATCGTGTAGTCATTTTCTCCATTTAGCGTAATAAGACAATGGAAAAACAGGCTAACGTAGTTCAAATCCGAGAGAATTCCTCTGTTTCAACACTGGCTGTGGCTCTGCAGAGACAGGGGTTGCAGGGAAATGTCAGTAGCTAAAATAAGAGACCAAATCCTCCCTAGATCCCCTGGGATCCTGATTGATACCATTATTGTAATGCGCTCAATCACAGTGTTGTCTTCCACTGAGAAGAAAAAATGGCAAATATGTACCCCCCCTAATAATATGATGGTTATCGCTAGGCCTGCATATAAAACAGTTAAACCATGACTTCAAAAACACAGCAAATCATATTATCGTCACGCTCACACAGGCCTGGGTAGAGATTATTAAGCTGTCAAATACAGTGAACCGATAAGCTGCTGTTTGGTCTACAAATGAGCCCTAATTAAGGAGACACATTGCCAAATAAAGCTCCAGATATCTTCATTCAGGCCAGAACAGCACAGACAGTAGCATCCCCATCAAAGCCTGGATTCCCAGAACAAATCTGACCGGAGGACAATTCAGGTGTTCGTGGCTCAGACTGTAATGCCTATGTGCTTTAGGGTTTTATGTTAGTCCGTGTTGCACTAGCTTAGCGCATTCCTTCCAAACGGGTACATAGAAACGGGGGACGCATGCATGGGTGTCGATAGCGGCAGTCTTTTAGAGGGCTTAGTTTTCATCCATTGTTTACATCAAGTGTAACCGACAGACATGCACAAACAGTCATGAGATTAAGAGGAAGCGATGTGGAATATTTATTAGGCTTGACAAACACTTGTGGGCTAAATGAGGGGAGAACAGGGGTCTCTGTGGGGCTGGGACTGGCACTGTATTACAGGGTACAGGCTGGGCCGGGAGTGTGATGGCGAGGCACAGATGTCTGCCTTGCATGCACAAGAGCCAGGCTCCACTTCTCCTCCAGAGAACTTTCAAACAGATACCAGTGTGTGTGTGTGTGTGTGTGTGTGTGTGCACGCGTGTGTGTACTGCATCTGTATTTGCCATGTGAGACCTACAACCCCTCCACTCGTCCAACTCCCACCCTCCACCATCTATCTCTTCACCACTAACATCTCCCTAATATAAACGGCTTGTAACTAAAAAATGCAAATGTTTGGATTGTTTTGATCATTGATGAGGACCTCTTTGTATTGTGTTTTCATCTCTATTAGAAAGGATTACAGGGACAGAGGCACGCTGGCATTTGGTAAGTGTCACTGTGACAGCACTTGGTTCTGGAATGCCCGGCTGTCACTGGGAGCTTTATCACTAGGTTTTCTCCTCCGAGTGTGGACTAATAAGCCTAGAAATTACAATTGCCTCCCTGCTGAATCCCTGATAGGCGGAAAGAATGATATCAGTGGCCTACTAATCTTCTTGGCTCGGCGCTTGGCATCAGCCTATTGAGGCACCTGTCATACTCACGTCTGATGAGGTGAATTTAATCTCTCTGTCCGTAATGACAATGGGGCAATTCTAATGTTAGGAATGATATTTGTCAAGGTTCTGTCTCTTTCTTTCTTCCTTTTTTGGGGGTTCTTGTCTTTTCTTTCACACGTCATTGCCCAATTGAAATGTCCTGTCATAATACCATTCCTGGGCATTAGATAAACAAGACATTGATATGAAGCAGCAATGGATCATTTCAACTTTTTATAATTTGAAAAGAACCCAAACAAGTCATGACAGTGGTATATTTAAGCAATAAGCCCTGTGGAGGTGTGGTATATGGCCAATATACCACAGCTTAGGGCTGTTCTTAGGCACAAAGCAACGTGGAGTGCCTGGACACAGCCCTTAGTCGTGGTATATCGGCCATATATCACAAACTCCCAAGGTGCCTTATTCCTATTAACTGGTTACCAACGTAATTAGAGCAGCAAAAATACATTTTTTGTCATACCTGTGGTATATGGTCTGATATACCACGGCTCTCAGCCAATCAGAATTCAGGGCTCGACCCACCCAGTTCATAATAGGCAATAGCTTTTAGAAGTAAAATTAAGACCTACTGCATTGCAAAATGTTTCTGTGTACAAATATAGCTAAACAGGCTATGGTTAAAAGCATGTTATAAAACATCCACAAAACAACTAACAAAAATTAAGGTTTGCTAAGCCATTGTTTGCTCAGCACTGTTGTCCAAACCTCTGCATTGTGCTTTCCCCTCCCCAATTCCCTTATTGTCAGTCAGGAATAATCCATAGCAAAATACATTTGCCAACATTCATAACATTCAGCATTTCAGCCATAGCAGTGCATGTAATTACCAGGGCAGTAGACATCATAAAAACACAGTCCTTTCTCTGATGCCGTTCATTTTCCTGGGGGACAAGTGATTAGCCCAAGGTGAAGGCTATGCATAGAGGAGAGGAATTCATATCAAATGGGACACTTTAATGAGGGAGGCGTCCAAGGCCATCTTTGGAGGGATACTACAGACTGCACTCTCCCGGCACTCCATGGTCTAAAAACCCTGGCCATTGTTCTGCCATATTGAGAGCACAGAGCAGAAATACATTTGACCCACGTGGTGCAAAAAGAAGCGGAGAAAGCATTTAACTACACGTTTTGGAGTCCAATGTGAGAGAAGACTTTCCATTTACAGATGAGTACTAAAATTATGTGAGCCATTTAACTATGCAATACCCTCCTCCGCCTCCCACAACAGCAATTTCATCTGTTAAAAAAGGAATTCTGCCATTTGTTCTGTGGATGAATTTTAAAGGTGAATGTAGACAGACTGAACTCAGCGATGTACCATGAATGAAGGTTCTGAATGAAGGTTCTGAGGAGACAGACCCCCCATGTGGAAAACCCCAAGACACAGACTCCAAAGAGAACCAGCATTACAGTATCAAACCATTATCTCCCCTCTATTCACACCAGGTATCGCAAATATATGTTATAAAGAATGTAAGTATTTGAATGTAGATTGTGACGGAGAAACTCAAGAAGGCTCATTGGCTATACGGTAGCTCAATGGAGACTTAGGAGGTCAAAGTGTGGTTAAAAGGGCGCGTCAATGCAGGCTATAACGATGACACTAGATGAAGCCATGGGCAATGTGTTTTGTGTTTAGCTAATGTTTCCTGGGTAGATGGACTAACTGTTTTTGCCTTTTCAATAAGATTTGTTCTTTTTCCGTCCCCTGGTTGCTTCTAGCATCGATTGTCGTCATAGAAACGCTGTCATTAGATAAATGACTGCTTCCCCAAGCTGTCAGATTATCTTTGACAGAACAATCAACACTATGTTATTTACACCCCTGTGACAAAGAATCGTTTAGGCTTTGCAAAGTAGTGGACAATTCCACTGTGTCCCTAGTTGTCCTCTCTATCTGGGATGGCAGTGCAGGACAGGCCATGACTAATGGGAACACACAGAATGGGGTTACTCTCCCACTGTTTGTTCAGTGGCTTGTAAACCTAGCGGTAGTATAGTGGTTTGTACCACTGAAAAGATGCCTCTGGCTTATCACAGCCGGTCGAAATAAAAGCTGAGGCAGCCGATCACCATGTTGGCCTCTCACCAAATGACAGCTTCCTGCTCTAAAGTACATTCAGGCTGTGTATGTTACACTATTACTCCAATTAGAGGTTCAAAATGTGGTTTTCGTATACAGTATATTTGTGTACTTTCACTCGGGACCGAACAGAACGCTTTGAAATTAGACCAATCCATTAGGAGACCAATCTTCAAAAAGTATGTCATTTGAAATGACGTATTTAACAGCAAAGTTGAAATATTAACATCACAAACAATGCCTATCACAACAGTCGGTGGATCGCAAAACATGTGTTTTGGCCAGCAAGAAAACATCATTTTAGATGTCGCTTTCATAATTTGATGATATGTAATCAAAAACAACAGAGGAACAAAAGTGAAAAAACACAGACAGAATATCCATCGATAAGGGCAGCCAAACCTTCACTATGTTTTGGCTGCAATGTACACATTGTCTGTGTGACTGGGAACACCATATCCCACACCACTTATGGCTTTGTTTCCGTCTTCAATATTTCCCTCAAACTGATTGCCTGCTTTCTTTATGGTCTAATTCGAAACCTGTTTGGCTTTCCTGAAGCAGAGCATTGTTCTTTCCGGCGCTGTGCCGTCGTGTTAATGAGAGTGGTTAAGAACATCATTATATTTTAAGTATCATTCGGGTGTTC